>NC_046158.1:95386271-95468771 GCF_011064425.1 Rattus rattus
TTCATAAGGGAAATTGGTCTGAAGTTCTCTTTCTTTGTTGGGTCTTTGTGTGGTTTAGGTATAAGAGTAATTGTGGCTTCATAGAAGGAATTCGGTAGTGCTCCATCTGTTTCAATTTTGTGGAATAGTTTGGATAATATTGGTATGAGGTCTCCTATGAAGGTCTGATAGAATTCTGCACTAAACCCGTCTGGACCTGAAAATGAAGGCACAACATACCCAAACTTATGGGACACAATGAAAGCAGTGCTAAGAGGAAAACTCATAGCTCTGAGTGCCTCCAAAAAGAAACTGGAGAGACCATACACTAGTAGCTTGACAGCCCAACTAAAAGCTCTAGAAAAAAAGAAGCAATTACACCCAAGAGGAGTAGAAGGCAGGAAATAAACTCAGGGCTGAAATCAACCAAATAGAAAGAAAAAGGACTAAACAAACAATCAACAAAATCAGGAGCTGTTTCTTTGATAAAATCAACCAGATAGATAAACCCTTAGCCAGACGAAACAGAGGGCACAGTGAGTATCTCCAAATTAACAAAATCAGAAATCAGAAATGAGACATAACAACAGAATCTGAGGAAATTCAAAAAATCATCAGATCTTTCTACAAAAGCCTATACTCAACAAAACTTGAAAATTTGGAAGAAATGGACGATTTTCTAGACAAATACTAGGTACCAAAGTTCAATTAGGATCACATAAACCATCTAAACAATCCCCATAACTCCTAAAGAAATTGAAGTAGTTATTAAAAGTTTCCCAACCAAAAAGAGTCCAGGACCAGATGGGGTTAATGCAGTATTCTATCAGAAAGACCTCATATCAATACTGTCCAAATATTCCACAAAATAGAAACAGAAGCAGCACTACCCAATTCCTTCTATGAAGCCACAATAATGCTTATACCTAAGCCACACAAAGATCCAACAAAGTAAACTTCAAACCAATTTCCCTTATGAATATCAACAAAAAAATTGTCAATAAAGTTCTTGCAAACTGAATCAAAATGATCATCTATCTTGATCAAGTAGGCTTCATCCCAAGGATGCAGGGATGGCTTAATATATGGAAATCCGCCAACATGATCCACTATATAAAAGAAAACAAAGAAAAAAACACATCATCATTTTATTAGATGTAGAGAAAGCATTTGACAAAATTCAACACCCCTTCATGATAGAAGTCCTGGAAAGATCATGAATTCAAGGCCCATACCTAAACACAGAAAAAGCAATATACAGCAAACTGATAGCTAACGTCAAAGTAAATGGAGAGAAACTTGAAGCAATCCCACTAAAATCAGGGACTAGACAAGGCTGCCCACTCTCTCCCTAGTTATTCAATATAGTACTCGAAGTCCTAGCCAGAACAATCAGAAAACAAAAGGTCAAAGAGATACAAATTGGACAGGAAGAAGTAAAAAATATCACTATTTGCAGATGATAAGGTAGTGTACTTAAGTGACTCCAAAAGTTCCACCAGAGAACTACTAAGCCTGATAAACAACTTTAGCAAAGTGGCTGGGTATAAAATTAACTCAAACAAATCAATAGCCTTTCTCTACTTAAAGGATAAACAGGCTGAGAAAGAAATTAGGGAAATAGTCCCTAATAATAGTCCCAAATAATATAAAATACCTCTGTGTGACTCTAACCAAGCAAGTGAAAGGTCTGTATGACAAGAACTTCAAGTCTTTGAAGAAAGAAATTGAAGAAGATCTCAGAAGATGGAAAGATCTCCCATGCTCATGGATTGGCAGGATTGATATAGTAAAAATGGCCATTTTGCCAAAAAGCAATCTACAGATTCAATGCAATCCCCATCAAAATACCAGTCCAATTCTTCAAAGAGTTAGACAGAACAATTTGCAAATTCATCTGGAATAACAAAAAACCCAGGATAGCTAAAACTATCCTCAACAATAAAAGAACTACCAGGGGAGTCACCATCCCCTTCAAGCAGTATTATATAGCATGGTGACATCAAGCAGTATTACATAGCAATAGTGATTAAAAAACAAAACAAAAAAAAAAAAACCAAAACAACTATGGTATTGGTACAGAGACAGGCAGGTAGATCAATAGAATAGAATTGAAAACCCAGAAATGAACCCACTCATCTATGGTCACTTGATCTTTGATAAAAGAGATAAAACCATATAGTGCAAAACAGATAGCATTTTCAACAATGGTGCTGGTTCAACTGGAGGTCAGCATGTAGAAGAATCCAAATCGACCCATTCTTGTTGCCCTGTTCAAAGCTTAAGTCCAAGTGGATCAAAAACCTCCACATAAAACCAGATACACTCAAACTAATAGAAGAAAAAGTGGGGAAGAGTCTTGATCACATGGGCACTGGGGGAAATTTCCTGAACAAAACACCAATGGCTTATGTTCTAAGATCAAGAATCGACAAATGGGACTTCATAAAACTACAAAGCTTCTGTAAGGCAAAAGACACTGTCATTAGGACAAAATGGCAACTAACAGATTGGAAAAAGATCTTTACCAATTCTACGTCTGATAGAGGGCTAATATCCAAAATATACAAAGAACTCAAGAAGTTAGACTCCAGAGAGCCAAATAACCCTATTAAAATGGGGTAAAGAGCTAAACAAAACATTCTCAGCTGAGGAATATCGTATGGCTGAGAAGCACATAAAGAAATGTTCAACATCCTTAGTCATCAGGGAAATGCAAGTAAAAATAACCCTGAGATTCCACCTCACACCAATCAGAATGTCTAAGATCAAAAACTCAGGTGACAGGAGATGCTGGCGAGGATGTGGAGAAAGAGGAACACTCCTCCATTGTTGGTGGGATTGCAAACTGGTACAACCACTCTGGAAATCAATCTGGAGGTTCCTCACAAAATTGGACATTGAACTACCTGAGGACCCAGCTATACCACTCCTGGGCATATACCCAAGGGATGCTCCAACATACAACAAAGACTCTGTTCACAGCAGCCTTGTTTAATAATATTCAGAAGCTGGAAAGAATCCAGATGCCCTTCAACAGAGGAATGAATACAGAAAATGTGGTACATCTACACAATTGAATACTACTCAGCTATCAAAAAATGACTTCATGAAAATCATAGGCAAATGGATTGAACTAGAAAATATCATCCAGAGTGAGATAACCCAATCACAGAATAACTCACATGGTATGCACTCACTGATAAGTGGCTATTAGCCCAAAAGCTTGAATTACCCAAGGTACAATCCACAGATCACATGAAGTTCAAGAAGAAGGATGCTTCACTCCTTCTTAAAATGAGGAACAATAGGAGGGGATATGGAAGCAAATTTGGAGCAGAGACCGAAGGAATGGCTATTCAGAGCCTGCCCCACCTAGGGATCCAGCCTATATATATAAGCAACCAAAACTAGATAAGATTGATGAAGCTAAGAAGTGCATGCTGACAGGAGCCTGATATAGCTGACAGAGCATGTCAAATACAGAGGCTAATGCTACCAGTCAACCACTGAACTGAGAACAGGAACCCAGGACGAGGAATTAGAGAAAGGATTGAAAGAGCTGAAGGGGCTTGAGACCCCATATGAACAACAATGCCAACCAACCAGAGCTTCCAGGGACTAAGCCACTAACCAAAGGCTGTACATGGACTGACCCAGGGCTCCAGCTGCATATGTGGCAAAGGATGACCTTGTTGGGCACCAATGGAAGGATAAGCCCTTGGTCCTGCCAAGGCTGGACTCCCCAGGGTAGGTGAATGTCGTGGGGCCAGGAAGGTGGGGTGGATGGGGAGGGGAACACCCTTATAAGAGAAGGTGAAGGGGATAGGATAAGGAGCTTATGTTTGGGAAACTGGGAAAGGGAATAACATTTGAAATGTAAATAAAATCTAATAAAAAGAGTGAATTAAAAAATAAATATTGATTAACACCTTTGAAAAAAATAAAAGAAGAAAAGAACTCTAAAAATACAATGCAAAGAACCAACCAAACACAAACACGTTTGATGAAGAAACAAGATCCCTGAATGAAGAATGGGCAGCTGGGCCTGGTGGGGCTAGCTTGTCAGCCAGTCACTTGTGAGTACAGGCAGGGAGGTCACAAGTTCAAAAGCAGCCTGGGCCACTTAGTGAAACCCTGCCTAAAAGTAAACTGTTTAAAAAAGGAAAAAAATGATCTGGGATACAGGAAGAGGGGAGCTTCAGCCCAATCATTTATAGTGAAAAACCAAATTACACTACCAGAACAAACTCACGGGAGAAAAGACAACAGAGAACCTAAACCTCAAAGTCCTTTCATTATTTACCTATGAAATGTTATTAAGTACCTACTCATGTCAAGCATAGAGTGAACATGGTAAAAATTGAAGTAGAGATAAAGATCACAATCTTAAGATCTTCAAAAATACAGAAAGTGGGCCAGGGGGATGGCTCAGAAGGGAAACCTGCTCCCTGCCACACCCGAGAATCCAAGTTCAATTTTCTCTCCAACAAACGCACATGGTGGAAGAAGAGAATGGACTCCGTCAATTAAAACAACGATAGAAATAGAGACCACTTGTTTGCTTTCTAAAGAGGCAGGAGTGGCCAAAAATAGCCTTAAAATTCTTTACGTGTTTTTATTTATAAATATACTCACATACAGACAAAACTTATCTGAGAGCACAGATGTAAATCAGCCTTCTTTTAAAAACATATTTCATTCTTTTGAGATTTTAATTACATCATGTCTTTCTTCTTTACCCTCCCCTAAACCTTTCCATGTACCCCTTCTTTCTCTCTTTCAAGTTCATGGCCTCTGTTTTCATTAGTTCTTATATATACTTATATAAAGTTATATAATAACTTATATAAAGTTATTTACATGATAAATAAAACCTACTCAGTACAAAGAAAGTAACTTGTTTCTAAATACATATGATGTTACTTGTATGTACATAATTTCAGGGCTGCCCACTTGGCATTGGATAACCTATCCAGAGGCTCATTCTTGGAGAAGATGATAGGTCTTGCTCCTAGCATTCCTTGGTTGCTTTGTCTAGGATTCTTTGCTAGGATTCTTTGTCTAGGGTTGAGGCACTGTGAGATCCACTCCTCTCCACGTTAGCTTGTCTATTGTTGTTGCCTTTGTTGAGGTCTTATTTAGGTAGCCACAATGATGAGATGCCCTGGGTGTGCCTTTTCTGGCATTTCTAGGAGATCCAAGCCCATAGCAAGCTTCCTGTTTTGTATCTTACAATTTTCCACACTTGTTTCCCTTCAATCCTTGAGCCTTATGTGCAGGAGTTGTGTTGTACTATCTGAGTTGGGGATATGTATCCCATGATTTTCATCAATCGTGGTTTTCTACAATGATCTCTGTCTCAAGGAGGCATTTCTTTTATGTGGAATGAGACCTAAACTGATCTGTGCTTATCAGGACAAATGTTTAGAATGTAGTTAGGAATTATGCTTGGCTTAATTAGTTAGGGTTTTACTGCTGGGAACAGACACCATGACCAAGTCAGCTCTTATAAGGACGACATTTAATTGGGGCTGGCTTAGTGGTTCAGAGGTTCATGGCAGCAAACAGGTAGGCATGGTACAGGAGGAACTGAGAGTTCTATGTCTTCATCTGAAGGCTGCTAGGAGAAAACTGGGTTCTAGGCAACTAGGATGAAGGTTTTAAAGCCCATGTCCACAGTGACAGACCTACTCCAACAAGGCCACACCTACTCCGACAGGGCCACACCTCCTAATAGTAACACTCCTTGAGCCAAGCTTATACAAACCATCTCAATACGATAGTAAAGTGACAGCTGTAGGTTCTCCTCCAAGATCTATGCATGACTCACTAGCCTTGGGCAGTTAGCTTTGTTTCCAGTACAAGGCACGGTTTCCTTCAAGTTGAGTGGGCCTTAAGTCCAATTAGAAAGTTATTGATTCCTGCCACCGTATGTGTTTTACTGAATGGACCCTTAAAGTTATCATGCCATGCTATTCACTGATATGGCTCCTAGGTGTCGCAGCTGGGTAGGACTGTTGGTTACTTCCCTCCCTTTGAAGCTTACATGACACCTTCCGATACCGTGAGTCTAACCCTCAGGAAGGAGGATTCCAGGTTATATCCAGCTGAGATCCTCCAAGGTCCTGTGTCCAAAATGCATGTGCCTTCAGCTAGAATGATTAACTTCAACCTCTGGGAAGCAACCAAGAGCAATGACAATAGCCTGTAATATTTCAGTGTCTCTTGGACGGCCCTGACCAACACAATCTAAAGGAGGCCTTTTTATGCCCGGTGTCAGGGTATCGTTTATGTTAGGTGATAGTCTATGGATCTTATGGGGAGTATTGTCAGCCCATTTGGGAAAATTTCATTTAAACTATATATGTGTTTGTATACACAGATTTATATGCATGAAATGTAGTTTTGGGTAGATGGCTCCTCCCCAGTTAGTTCAAACCCCTCATACCTTCCCCCCACCTTCAAGTCACTGCACCGTGCTGTCCCCCTTGCTACTGTCCTCCTTCCCTGCCAAGGCCCACAGTGCTCCATTACTTTCCCATCTTCTGCAGTTGCTGTAGCTTATGCACTCACGTTTATAGATTTGGAGTTAGGGATTGCAAGCAGGAGAGAATATGTGGTGTTTGTCTTCCTGTTTCTGGTTTCCCATCTTCAGTACGCTCTCCCCTCGTTCCATCCATTTACCCAGCCAGACCCTAGCAAAAGGTGGGCAGGGACTAGATGGGCAACAAAGTTGCCAGAGGACCCTTCTTAGTGGTCTATGCTAGAAAGTACATGGAAATTCTCTTCATTTGGTGCAACTGTTCTTAAATTATTAGTTTTCTAATGTTATTTGGTGGTGGTGGCTTAAGGGCATCTTATTTAGAAATATTCTTGAACCCTCATTATTAGTTAGCTACTTCTCACTATAATGAAACAGCTGAGGAAGGGCACTTTATAAAGAAAAAAGTTTCAGTTAGTTCACAGATGTGAAGGATGGAAGGATGTGAACGTGCTTCTATGCCAATCGGTTGCTGTTAATTTCCCCTGCTTTGGGGTTGGGGGTTTAGCTCAGTGGTAGAGCGCTTGCCTAGCAAGCACAAGGCCCTGGGTTCGGTCCCCAGCTCCGAAAAAGAAAAAAAGAAAAAAAATTTCTTCTGCTTTGGTGTCTGGTCCTTGGAGATGTACTTCCTCAGTCACAGTCCAGTCCAGAGATCCAGGGCCAGCTCAGATTGCAAGAGCTCCTCTCCTCTCTTAGTCTATGCACAGACACCTGCTGGTCCAGTCTCCTCTGGGTCTCTGTGGACCGCGTTGTGATGTTGGCCATGAGGAGGCCCTGTGTGCAGCTGACCATCTGTCTGCGGTTCTCTGACTGCCTTTTCTCTCCTTGCCTCACATCTCCCCTGTTCTCTATTGCTCCTGAGGCTCCTTCACTCATCCATCCCATTAGGTCCTGGGAGGAAGGGATTGCTTCTGAGAACAGCGTTGCCAGGGAGACTGCAGCCTGGAAATAGCAGCTACTTTTCTTAGTCTCTTTTCCAGTTCCCACTCTCAAAATCTTTCCCCTTTTTCACAGCTTCAGTCTAAGACACAAAACAGCTGTGCTACTGTTTGAAAACTGCAGCTCACATGTAAAATGCCCAGATCTCCTCCACAGAACGGCTTCTCATCTGCTCGGTCTGATATAACTCTTACGTGCTTTAATTACACAAGTGATATTCTTTCATTGTTAGAAATTCGGAAAATACAGACGAAAATCAGAACATAACTGCTGATAATCTCCAAAATGAGCATTGCCAAGAGATAATATTTCCATCACTTCTAAATCCTCTAGTTCATGTATTTTAGCAGTAAAGTTTTGCCTTCATGCTCAGAATTTTAATGTGCCTGAGCTGGGTTATAGGTGGGGCATGGAGGGCGTCTGTTCACCTTGACTGTCATCAGTACACAGCACTCCCAGGTTCCTCTGCGGGCCTCTTAGTGTCCTCTGTGATTGGCCTGCAAGGTGTCAGCTTGCACATGCACCACCAACGGCACAGCAGCTTTGAGACCTGGAAACTAGAACTGCTGGTATTTCGGCATTGGTGGGCCTTTTGTTTCTCCATATTCTACCTTTTAATTTTTAAATACCTTGTCATTTGTGTGTGTGTATGGTGTGTGTGGGGGGGCACTTTTGGAGGTCAGAGGACAGCTCTCAGGGTTGATTCTCTGACCATGTGGGGTCCAGGGATCAAATTCAGGTTTTGATGGGAAGCTCCTTTACCCACTGAGCTATTTCGCTGTCCTCTGTTTTTATCTATTTAATTATTTATCTTTAAAAAAGGCTTTGTTGATTCTAGTCTCAAAAATTTCTAAGAATATACATTCACATAAATGTTACTGAAAGACTATTTTTTTCTTGAAAGGTGATATTTTCGAGTATCTTAGCAATTCAGCATTGTGGATGAGAACTAAAAACTTAGTGGTGAAATGGATTAAGTGCTAAATATTTAAGAACAAAAATGAAAACTATTTGATTAGATTTTCTCCCATTACTTTGAAGAACAAAAATGAAAACTATTTGATTAGATTTTCTCCCATTGGTTTGAACACACATACAGCACACACACACACACACACACACACACACACACACACACACACACTGCTGATTGGCACTTTGCTCTCTCACACATCCAACTTGAAATTGAAATGTTATCTTGTATCTGACATCTCTACATCCTCATTTTGAGGGAGTCAAATAACAGGCAACACTAAACTTAGAATCAACATGGTGGCACCGGGGCTGAATTCCTAAACAGATTATGCCTTGGTTATTCCAGTAGGCCACAAACATTGCTGAAGTGTTATATTTCTAACATTTTTATAGTTTTGCCTATTTTAAGGTCGCTAGCAGGATTTATTTTTCCCCCCAAATTAAGAACACAGAGCACATCCTTTAAAAATGAGCTCACTGCTTGCAGAGACGGCTCGGTGGGTAACGTGCTCTCCGCCCAAGCATGAGGAACTGAGTATGAATATTCAGCATTCACGATGAAACACCAGACACAGGGGCACACGCCTGCAATCTCAGGACTGTGGGGCAGAGACAGGCCTGGCCAGTCAGGCTAACTAATGAGTTCCCAGTTCAGTGGGAGGTAGGAACACATAAAATAAGATAAAAAAAAAAAAGGAAGCGCAAGGCCCTGGGTTCGGTCCCCAGCTCCGAAAAAAAAGAACCAAAAAAAAAAAAAAAAAAAAAAGATGAGGAAGACACTTAACATTAACCTCTAACCCTGCCTGCACATGCACATACATATAACAGTAGTGCATTCACACCTTGGGAATACATGGTTGCAGCAGTGTTCTTCCATAAATACACGTTTTGGAGAAGAAGCAGAATCCTACAGTTAAGTGGTGGTGCACCCCACAAGCCCAGTACTTGGAATGCTGAAACAGGAGGATAGCTGTAGTTTTGAAATCAGTTACATATTGAAGGCCAGGCTAGCCAGGGCTACATAGCAAGACGCTGTCTAAAACAAGCAGACAAATAGACGGGCAGTCACACAAATGAGGCAAAATTCAAGTCTAACAGGAAGCATTTGTCGAGCTTCCTGGAATAGTTCAGGACAGATGCCTCTGCGCCTCAGGGCTGTGGCACCCCCTAGTGGCTGCACGGAACTCCTTCTAGGTTTCTGGCATGCATGGGTGGGCTTCCCCTCATGCCAGCTGGTTGCTTCAGTTTGTCACAGCAAGCTCATCGTGTCTTTGAAATCAGTGGGATTCGGAGTTTTCATTCCCTTTTCCATGGCTTTAAATGGAAACAGATCGCAGGGCAAGGAAACCGTCGTTCACATCCTTTAGTTTCCGTGCTGGATGCCTGCTGTGGAAAGATGAATCCTTCCATGTTTTGGAGGAGAGCCCACCGTGAGGTGAGGTGAGGTGCACCGAGCTGTGGAAGAGGGCTTGACCAGGACATAGGTCTCCACAGGTTCTAGAGAGGATGCCTCTGGACTGATGGCCCACAGCCACAAGCAGCACAAGATCTCTGCAGCTTCTTAACCTCTTGAAGCAACTGACACATGTCTCAAGACAGGGGAAGTTCACTCCATCCATTTACTCACAAGCCTATGGAGGGCTAGACTCTTGTCTTTGTAGCTTAAGAGTCACCATAAAGTCTTACACATAATATGTGCTTAACAAGCCCTAATTGACAAATTAATGACTAGGTTCTTGTGAATAGGTGACACCCTAATCAGCTCCAGTTTAATATGGAAAACTTATTTCCCTTGGCTTAACCTTCCTCTAGCACCCTTGTATACTCACAGGAAGAGTATACATCCTTTTTATCCTTAGAGAAATTAAAAAACATATTGAATAACAAAGTATTACTATTTTTCACCCTTTCATGAGGGGGTAAACTGAATTATTCAGGTAGATTATAATTGCTTAGAGGGCAACATTGTTTTAATTTCTTTTTTAAAAGAATTTATTATTTTCATTTTATGTGTATATATAGATTTTATTCCTGCATGCATGTGTACCTGAAACTCAGGGAAGCCAGCAAAGGCATGTCAGATCTAGGACCGGACTTACAGTTGTGAGTTGCTGTGTGGGTGCTGGGAACTGGACTCAGGCCCTTTGCAAGAGCAGCAAGTGCTCTTAACCACTAAGCTATGTCTCCAGCCCCTCTGTTTTAATGTCTGACTGGCTCTTGGGAGCAGCAGTGCTGTGGGAAGTCAAGCTCATTCTTGCAGAGATCCTAGTACTCTTAGCTGCCCGTGACCTGACTCTGCTGGCCCTGAGGAGGTGGTGTCTAAAGAGAGTCCTGTCAGGGAGTGTATCTGGCAGGAGCAGTATAAATAGGATTTAGAGGAGAACCACACTACATTTGAAGCTCTCTGACAACTGCAGTGGCATCAAGTTCTAAATTATCCTCAAGTTTTGAGATATTTAGGTCTTTTGAGCTATTTTTCATACCGATGCTTTCAAAAAGCTATAAAAGTTTAAGTACAGGCTATGAATAAGTGCAAGTAAGCTGTAGCCTGAGGATCACTCCCACTGCGGAAAAAAGCACCTTGCTTGTGCTACAGCCTGAATGCCCCTGCACTGTGGCACCCTCTTCCTACTTCTCATCGCCCCTTTCCCCTCTGTCCTTTCAAATAGATGTCAGATCAGTGCCAGGCTTTGCTTTTTCTGAACTCCCCCCCCCAATGATGTTTCCAGCACCCTACCTTACCCACCATGCCTTGCTCTGACATTGGCTTGAGCTGCTCCACTCTAATCTGCACCCTGATTATGTGGAGGCAGAGATGAACGAGGAAAGAAAGGATGTCCTTCTCTGGCCATGTGGGATGGTGCGCGCCTATAGTCCTAGCAAGTTGGGAGCCTGAGGCAAGATGGTACCCGCAAGTCTGAGGCTAGCCTAATGCACTTCATGCTGACCTGTGTGTTGTGGTCCTCCCTTTTACAAGTGAATGAGTGAATGAGTGAGTGAGTGAATGAGTGAGTGAGTGAGTGAGTGAGTGAGTGAGTGAGTGAGTGAATGAGTGAATGAATGAAGCTGTCCTCTCTAGTAAACCCTGGCACTGGGCCTCAAGGGCTCCCTGCAACTTCCGATGTAGTTCTTTTCTGCTTCTTGACCTCTTGGTTGGCTGTTGTCTTGGAATGCTGGGAAGCGATCTGAACTAGCTAGCAAGGTGAGCGGGAGTGTATGCATCCTGAGGTCCCCAAAGGACATGAAAGTTTCTTGGTATCCTTTTTTCCCCCACAGGGCAAGTTTCTTCACTGTCTTCCCAGAAAGATGCTTGGTGGATGGCCATTGTTTCTCACTTTCCTGGGATCTAAGTGACAGGAACGGTGGTAAGGGTCAGACATCAGCCCCAACAGAGCTGACTTCTACCTTCCCTTTTCTGTGGTGTTCATTAAGCTCTCCATGCAAGCAAAACTCCATTGGACAGGCTCAAATGCCAGTGTATGTCTGTATTTGGAGTTCATAGGTATGTAGTTTAGGGCCTGCTGTGGTGTGCATGTATCTAGATGTAGGTGTACATGTGATTATATTTAGTTGATATAGGTGATATGTGTACATATGTAGGCACAGGTTCTCCCTATCCTTGCAGGTGCCTGTGTGCCTGTATATATGTGTCATCAACTAAACTATCTCCCTGTGGCCTTGGGGAAATTTTATTTAAATTTTTATTTGAAATAACCCTTAGCCAGAGTCTGTGTGTGCATATGTCTCTGAGTCGATTCATTCATAGGAGTGGTCAGAGTTGGGGTAGGAACTGCAGAAGTGTTGTTTCAAATGTGAAGTACTCAGATGTCAGGGAGGCAGGACAGTAACTGTGGAATGAAGCCAAGCAAACCCCTTCCCCACCACCGGTGAGTCTCGGAATCCATTCAGCTACTTACTTGATACTCACGGGGTCATTAGGAGAATTAAATGTATAATGCATAGATAGCACAGTCCAATGCTTATCCACAGCAAATTGACGGTCATTTACATGGTTGCAAATTAACTACAAGCCATGGAGGTGCTTGAAGTGCATTTGGTTGGTGTGGTTTAAACCAAGCGGAGAACAACACTCAAACTGCTTTACTTTATCAGAAATTCCAGAGTTTCGGGAGTTTAGAGAGCGTGTAACAGCAATCATTCTGAAGGAGACTTTCTTGCTATCTGAGTGGTCTTGACTTGTTACAAGAACTTCCTTGGGAGTATCGGGGAGGACCCTTGTCCTTTAGTGAATGTTATCTAAAGTCATGTTATTGCCTGAGCATCCCAGGTAGCAGGTAGACTACTTGACAAAAGAAGGCCATTCTTTGGTATCGCCAATACCCAAAGCCGGAGGTCCTGATGAGGACCATGGGGATGGACTCTGGCTAAGGGTTATTTCAAATAAAAATTTAAATAAAATTTCCCCAAGGCCACAGGGAGATAGTTTAGTTGATGAACCTGGCTCAGGGTGAGGTCAGCTGGGCTTCAGGACAGCCCTGGTATTCCTGACGTGGCCATGCTAGGGTCTGGAAAGACTGGCCTGTGAAGTTGGAAGGTCAGCCGGGGAACTGCCCTCCTGCAAGCAGCTGGTATACAGTGATAAGAATGGTGGACTGGGCCACTGAGATCTGAATGTCTTCCCACTATGCCAGCTTCCTAGATGGCCATGAATTTCAGAGCCAAATAGTGTTTGTATTTTACTGATCGAGGCAGCCACAAGCCCAGACACTACACTGATATCTGGAGGGAGAAACCAGTAGTTGTAGAAAGATGACTTCCGGGGATAGAATAATGGGGTTGTCCTGCACAGATGAGAGTCAATAGCAATAGTTTCTACCTTGGAAACATTAAAGTCAGGGGCTTGGGAGACAGTGAAAAGTATTCCATACAAGCAGGAGGGGCTGAGTTGGATCCCAAGCATTTGAACCCAAGTTTTAGCAAAAGCTGGAGACAGTGACATGCCATAATGATGCCAGCACTAGGGAGGCCATGTTGGCGAGCAGCATAGCCTAATTGGCAAGTTCCAGACAGATAGAGACCCTGTCTGGGGCAGGGGTACAGATGACACTTGATGTTGACCCCTAACCGATACATGCTTTATACACAGGTGTGGTGCTGTGGTGCTTGCTTATAGTCTCTTCTCTTGGAAGAGTGGGGAAGAAAGATCACTGCAAGTTCATGGCTAACCTACAGCACATAGTGACACCTTGTCTTACAAACCCCCAAACAATACTAATAATGAAAAGCCCTCAAGCTTGAACAAATATTCGCAAGACTTGGAAACTCTACTGTGACCCACAGTGTCTTTCCAGTGTTTTTCTGTGCTATTTTCAACTTTAGGTTTGCTGCAAATGACATCATATGACCTAAAACCTCTGAGCACCAGTGCCAGCCTCTACCTCAGCATCTCAAGAAGACAGTCTCACCATAACTGTAGATCCATAGAAGCATCACAGTTAGCTAGGCATGGTGGTCCACATTTACAATCTCATCCCTTAGGAAGCAGGGGCAAGATGGTGGCTCTGAGTACCGGGACAATCAGTGCTACACAGCAAAGCCCTGTTTCACCAGGCAGACAAACAGAAAGACAGACAAACCCAAAGAGCTGCAGCATGCATGTGCTTTAGCGGGCTTCAGTTATAAATATTCTCTTTGGAAATTTTGCTTTCTGACAGCATGAAATTAATTCTGAGTTCATACATTTTCTTAGCTGTCACTTTAAAATGGCACAACAATTACTTGATTTTTTAAAAATAGCCTTAAGTGATGTTTTGTTGTTGTTGTTGTTGTTGACAAGGAATAATTAGCTACTATTTCCTTTAAGGAAGAAGAAGTCTATTTTGAAAGATACCAGCTTACTTTTTACAACCTTACTTATGGCTCCTTCTCAATAATTGATAATCATTAACTTCATCTTGAAATAGATTTAAAATAAACTATAGAACAAAAGTGAAGAGAAGTGAACCACCTTAATAACGAAAAGGTTTGTGAGATGAGCTGGAAAGCGAGTCTCCACGTTCCTGGGTCTCGTGGGACTTGGACTCGGGGTGTGATGTGACTATAGGCTACAGCCTGACAACTCTTGTATATGTTTTTTCCTTTAAAAACTTCTAACCAGTGGTTCTCAACAGAGGCTCATGTGGTGATCCCAACTATAAAATTATTTTATTGTTACTTCATAACTGTAATTTTGCTACTGTTAAGAATCATAACATCAATATCTGATATGCAAGATACCTGATAGGCGACCCCCCAAAGGGGTCACAACCCACAGGTTGAGAACGGCTGACGTAAGTGCCTTACTGTCAAGCATGCTCCTAAACTGAATGCAGTGCAAACTTTGTTTCTCTTCATATTTATAGAGCCCCGTCTTTGGGTAGTTTTAAGCATCAGAGCTAACTCGACTTAAAAACAAATGATTGTAAAACTAAGGCATAGCTGCTCATGACTTGGAGGGGAAGTGTAGAAACCTATGTATCACTTAATTGTCTGGGGGCTGGTATGTAGCATCTTCTTTTCCTTCAGAATTTGTGTGTAGGTAAAAGGTATGTATGGGCTTTTAATCAAAGTGGAGATTTAAAAACTCACCTTTGTTCCCATGAAGCTGGTTGGAAGGGGGCAGTCTTGAGCCTGTGGCCAAGTGCACATCACCCATGAGCTAGACCTACAATGTAGACATGCCTTGTGGCCTTGTTACGAAGTCAGGCTCTCTATATCCTGGCACAGAACAGGGTACCTCCCTTCCCAACTCTAGGAGAGAAGAGCTGGGAAGAAAAGGATGTAGCTGTCTGGAGCACAGCAGGCTCCTTCTGTAGTCTTCTCGATAAATAACAGAAGTGAGTAAGGAGGAGAATCGGATCAGCTTGGAAACAAATGAAAGTTCTCCAGGAGCCAGAGACTCATAGCACTGCCTGCTGCACATGTGACATGCTCTCTGCGGTCCATGGTCTAGGCAGCTATAGGACAGGGTTTCACTAACCAGAGTTAACATATATCTTTGTCCTCAAGAGACTGTATTAACCTCCACCTTTTCAAGAAGATATTAGCCTTGCATCCTAGCCCATGTCTTTGACAAATGTTCTTGTCTCCTGAGATGGCTTCTTACTTATTTGGTTTTAGAGTGATAGCTTATATTTGGTGTTACTATGTCATACATATGGTGATGCATGTATGCATTGTAGGATGGTTAAGTAGAGCCAAACAGTCAGATCTTTCTCCTAAGTACTTAAAGTGCAGACTTAGAGGAAAGAGGGAACTCAGTGACTCAAAGCTGCATATAGAGTACAAGTAGAAGTTTTGTAGGAGTGTAGGGAAAGTGGATGCTGGAGAAACTGAGAGGCGAGAATGGAACAGGTAGACAGAGAGAAGACTCTAGAACGTTACTGACAGCTCTTCATCCCACCACATGTGCTCTTGGACTTCCTAAGAGAATTTCTGTTACTTTTGACATTGTGTCCTAGATCCTGGGGTGTGTTTATTTGGTCCTGAGACACCAGAAACTGCATTGCATTGGAGTGGGTGTGAGGAACGAGCTCAGGGCATGAGGTGGGACTTTCAACACTGGTCACTGGAGGAATTGTGAACTCCACCATGTAAAATCAGAAGGGGCACTTATGGCATAGACGATTTGCTTATCGGCTCTGGCTTTCTTTGAATGACTCAAACTTAAGACACCTTACTGTGTCTGGGAAGGGGCAGCTAATAGCTTCCATACAGTGTACACGTCCAAGCAGTTACCAAGACATCCGAGGTTCACTATATTCATCTATAGAGTACCATCAGCTCATCGAAGGCGGCCTGCATGCTTCTATTTTCCCACACCCCTAGTTTCAAGCAACCTCTAATCTACTTACTATCTTTATTGATCGTGGTGGTTTGAATGAGAAATGCCCTCACAGCCTTGGGTGTTGAAACAATTGATGGCACTGTTTGGGGAAGGATTAGGAAGGGCAGCTTTGCTGGAGGAATTATGTCATGGTGGAGGGTGGCCTTTGAGGGTACATATCTTTCTTTGCTCCATTTCCAGTTCACCCTCTCTGTGATCTGCTTATGTCAGATGTAAGCTCCAGCGCCCAGCTTCTGTCACTGAAGCTGTTGCTTCCCTGTCTTCTCACCAGGATGGACTTACCATAATCATTCTTCTGGAGTTGAAGTCCAAATAGTCCTCCTTCTGGGATAAAACACTTTGGCTATGGTATTTTCTCACAACAACAGAAAAGTAACTAAGGCATTGACTTACCTATTTTGGACACGTCACATACATGAATCCAGGCAACATAGGATTGTTATAACTGCTGGGTTCTTTCACTTAGAGTAATGTTTCTGGGTTTATGCACAGTACAACATATGTGTAAATTCTAGATACTGAAAAGGAAATATTTTAGACATGTTAAGACTTAAAGGACAGGAAGAACTTTTCATTGACTCTTTTCCAACCACAAGTTTCAATTTGCTCTAAAAAAATGTGAATTATTCCTTTTTTCTGAAAGATGTTCTCAGAAGTTCCTGTTAGTGATGTAAAATTTAAGTCAGTATGTGGTGGCATTTATGTGTAAAGCAGTGCTTTGAACTCAGAAACTGATTTGTAGAGTTTATAATTATAGAATTTTAATTTACAAATCCAATCAGATCTGGACTAACTGATGAGATTGAAAGTATTTTAATCAATTTAAATTAAATACATATTATTTCTAAATTGGCATAGGAGACTTCATAACTAAACCCCTTTTTAAATTTTAAATCCACCATATTATACTGGTTTTATGTATGATGAAGTAGGTTTAAATGATGTAGTTATTATTGGCTCAGATGTTTTCCAGATCTATTGACATCTCTGTTGGAAAAAAAAGGTTTCCACTGTGCCGCTCACATTGTGCTTGGTTGGTGAACTCGTTATTTTTCTGTTGCTGTGATAAGTCATCACAAACGTATATAAGAAGGACGTTATTTGGGCTTATGGTTCCAAAGGGTTAGAGTCCATGATGGTGGGCTAGAGGCATGACAGCAGGAGCATTTGTCAAAAATAAGGGATCACATCTTGAGTCACAAGCATGAAGCTGAAGTGGAAACTTAAGGGTTCTTTAGAAAGTCAGTTGTGTTGGATGGTGTTTTGCTGGGGCAAACATGTGAACGAACATTTCGCTGAAGCAGACACAGGTGAAAGGATGTTCTGCAAAAGCAAGCACGTGAAAGGACATGTGATAAGGGATTCTTCAACAACGACATGCATGCATTGATCCACCTTACATTGTATAGTTGAGCTCCTTTTGTCAGGACTCTACAGAACGAAACACACTAAAAAACTTCTGGTAGTGTGCTAAATGCTTCTTGCTGCTTCCTTGGACTTGAGCTGATTCGCAGAGTGGTATCAGCTAATATAGACTCACATGGAGTTTTGCTAAGAAAGATTCATGTGTTCAGGTAAGACCCACGGTGAGGCAAGATCTGTGGAGGATATGTGATTATTGGAGGGAGTATAAATAGGACCCAACAGATAGTGGAGGCTTGGCTGGACTTGCCTATAGAGCTAGCTATGTAACACTTGTTGGTCTCAAGTCTTCACTGATCTTTGCTTCTCTGAGAGAGGGACAGCCAAGAATTTTTCATAGTGTTCCTGTTGGCCCTTGTCCCTCTTGCTGACATGGGTGGATTTGACTGAGGTCTGGTTGTTCCTGCTAGGTTGTGCCACTGCTGCTATCCTAACACTACCAAACTGGACTACTGATATATCTGTATCAGTGTTTTAGAGTAGATTGAGCTGCTGTTGTTGACTTGTGGAATGAGCTGCTGATTTCCTGAAAATGTAGATGGGATTTATCCAAAGAACCATTTCTAAACAGGTCCACTTCTTTTGTGTTCTTCCTTTCCCACTACCTCTGGTGGGTGGTGGGCTAGAAGGAGGTTAAAATGTTTAAGAACCAGAATTTAAAATTGGTTTTGATAACTCTCTGTACTCAAATCCCATGGAGGAGAGAGCTGGACTCTCAGTAGTGCGAAAAATCCTGAAAGCTCAGAGAAGACTACTCCTGCCCACATTTCTGACCCAAGAGGAGCCCACCTATTGCCCTCTGTGCCTTCTGGGAACAGGATCTGAGGAGCAGTCAGTGGCAGGACCCTTCCAGTTTCTGAATGCACCAAGAGCTGAAAGCCAGTCACCAGGAGCACTGACACACCTGAGAGCAGACGAAAAACCAACTCTTCTGCTCCAAGTGACCTGCCTGGAGGCTTCAGGGCATACAAACCCAGGGGCGGCTCTCTGTTCCCAGATCCAGCAAAAAGAAAACAGGTCAGAACAACATGGGGAAACAAGTAGAAGCCCTTAAAGAGAAAACACAAATCCCTTAAAGAATTACAGGAAAACACAACCAAAAAGGTGAAGGAATTGAACAAAACCATCCAAAGATCTGAAAATGGAAATAAAAACAATAAAGAAATCACAAAGGGAGACAACCCTGGAGATAGGAAACCTAGGAAAGAGATCAGAAGTTGTAGATACAAGCATCACCAACAGAATACGGAGATAGAAGAGAGAATCTCAAGGGCAGAAGATACCATAGAAAACATTGACACAACCGTCAAAGAAAACATAAAACACAAATAGCTCCTAAACCAAAACATTCAGGGATTCCAGGACACAATGAGGAGATCAAACCTAAGGAAAATAGGTATAGAAGAGAGCAAAGACTCCCAACTTAGAGAGCCAGTAAATATCTTCAACAAAATCATAGAAGAAAACTTCCCTAACCTAAAGAAAGAGATGTCCACAAACATGAAAGAAGCCTAGAGAACTCCAAATAGATTGGAACAGAAAAGAAATTCCTCCCATCACATAATAGTCAAAACACCAAATGCACAAAACAAAGAAAGAATATTAAAAGCAGTGAGGGAAAAGGGTCAAGTAACATATAGAAGCAGACCTATCAGAATTACACCAGACTTCTCACCAGAGATTATGAAAGCCAGAAGATCCTGAGCAGATGTCATACAGACCTTAAGAGAGCACAAAAGCCAGCACAGACTACTATATCCAGCAAAACTCTCAATTAATATAGATGGAGAAACTGTGATATTCCATGACAAAACCAAATTTACACAATATCTTTCTACAAATCCAGCCCTACAAAGGATAATAGGACGGAAACCTCAAACACAAGGAAGGAAACTACAACCTAGAAAAAGCAAGAAAGTAATCTCCTTGCAACAAAACAAAAAGAAGAGAGACAGACAAACATAATACCACCTCTAACAATGAAAATAACATTATCAACAATCACTATTCCTTAATATCTCTTAACATCAATGGACTCAATTCCTCAATAAGAAGATGTACACTAACAGACTGGATATGTAAAGAGGACCCAGCTTTTTGCTTTGTACAGGAAACACACCTCGGTGACAAAGACAGACACTACCTCAGAGTAAAAGGCTGGAAAACAATTTTCCAAGCAAATGGTCTGAAGAAACAAGCTAGAGTAGCCATTCTAATATCGAATAAAATTGACTTTGAACCAAAAGTTATCAAAAAAGATAAGGAAGGACACTTCATATTCATTAAAGGAAAAATCCACCAAGATGAACTCTCAATCCTGAATATCTATGCTCTATATGCAAGGGCACCTACATTCATAAAGGAAACCTTACTAAAGCTCAAAGCACACATTGTACCTCATACAATAATAGTAGGAGATTTCAACACATCACTCTCATCAATGGACAGATCATGGAAACAGAAATTAAACAGAGATGTAGAGAAACTAACAGAAGTTATCAACCAAATGGACTTAACAGATTTTTATAGAACATTTCATCCTAAAAGAAAAGAATATACCTTCTTCTTAGCACCTCATGGTACCTTCTACAAAACTGGCCATATAATTGGTCACAAAACAGGCCTCAACAGTTACAAGAAATAATCCCATGCATTTTATCAGATCACCATGAACTAAGGCTGGTCTTCAATAACAACAAAAACGACAGAAAGCCCACATATACATGGAAGTTGAATGACATTCTACTCAGTGATAACTTGGTCAAGGAAGAAATAAAGAAAGGAATTGAAGACTTTAGAATTTAATGAAAATAAAGGCACAACATACCCAAACTTATGGGACACAATGAAAGCAGTGCTAAGAGGAAGACTCATAGCTCTGAGTGCCTCCAAAAAGAAATAGGAGAGAACATACATTAGCAGCTTGACAGCCCTCCTAAAAGATCTAGAACAAAAAGAGTCAAATACATCCAAGAGGAGCAGAAAGCAGGAAATAATCAAACTCAGGGCTGAAATCAACCAAGTAGAAACAACACACCTATGGTCACTTGATCTTTGACAAAGAAGCTAAAATAATCAAGTACAAAAACGATACCATTTTCCACAAATGGTGCTGGTTCAACTGGTGGTCAGCATGTACAAAATTTAAGTCCAAGTGGATCAAGGACCTCCACATCAAACCAGATATGCTCAAACTAAAAGAAGAAAAAGTGGGGAAGAGCCTCGAACACATGGGTAACAGTGAAAATTTCCTGAACAAAACACCAATGGTTTATGCTCTAAGATCAAGAATCAACAAATGGGATCTCATAAAACTGCAAAGCTTCTGTAAGGCAAAGGACACTGTCATTAGGACAAAATGGCAACCAACAGTGTGGGAAAAGATCTTTAACAATTCTACATTTGATAGAGGGCTAATATCCAATATATTCAAAGAACTGAAGAAGTTAGACTCCAAAGAGCCAAATAACCCTACTAAACGATGCGTTACAGAGCTAAACAAAGAATTCTCAGCTGAGAAATATGGAATGGATAAAGAAATGTTCAACATCTTTAGTCATCAGGGAAATGCAAATCAAAACAACCCTGAGATTCCACTTCATACCAGTCAAAATGGCTAAGTTCAAAAACTCAGGTGACAACAGATGCTAGCGAGGATGTGGAGAAAGAGGAACATTCCTCCATTGTTGATGGATTACAAGCTGGTACAACCATTCTGGAAATCCGTCTGGAGGTTCCTCAGGAAATTGGACACTGTACTGTCTGAGGACCCAGCTATACCACTCGAGGGCATATACTCAAATGATTCTCTTACATACAACAAAGACCCATGCTCCACTATGTTCATAGTATATGTTATAATAGCCAGAAGCTAGAAAGATCCCAGATGCCCTTCAACAGAGGAATGGATACAGAAAATGTGGTCCATCTACACAATGGAGTACTACTCAGCTTTCAAAAACAATGACTTCATGAAATTCATAGGCAAATGGATATAACTAGAAAATATCCTGAGTGTGGTAACCCAATCACAAAAAAACACCCATGGTATGCACTCACTGATAAGTGGATATTAGCCCAAAACCTCGATTTACCCAAGATACAATTCACAGAACACCTGAAGCTTAAGAAGAAGGACAAGCAAAGTGCAGATACTTCACTCCTTCTTAAAAGGAGGAACAAAAATATTCATAGGAAGGGTTATAGAGACAAAGTTTGGAGCAGAGAGTGAAGGAATGGCCACTCAGAGCCTACCTCACCTGGGCATCCAAGCCATATATATACAGCCACCAAAAGTAGACAATATTCATGAAGTGAAGAAATGCATGCTAACAGGAGCCTAATATAGCCATCTCCTGAGAAGCTCAACCAGAGTGTGACAAATACAGAAGCGAATGCTAGCAGCAAACCATTGAACTGAGAAGGGGTCCCCATTGGAGGAATTAGAGAAAGAATTGAAGGAGCTGAAGGGGCTTGCAAACCGTAAGAACAACAATACCGACCAACCAGAGCTCCCAGGGACTAAACCACTACCCACAGACTATACATGGACAGACCCATGGCTCCAGCTGCATATGTAGTAGAAGATGGTCTTGTTAGGCACCAGGGGAAGGAGAAGCCCTTGGTCCTGCCAAGGCTGGACGCCTCACTATAGGGGACAGTCAGGGTGGGGACATAGGAAGGGGGAGTGGTTGGGGAGGGGGAACACCCTCATAGAAGAAGTGGAGCAGGATGGGATAGGGGGCTTACGTCTGGGAAACTGGGAGAGAGAATAACATTTGAAATGTAAATAAAAATATCCCATAAAAAAATTGGTTTTGAAAAAGTTAAATTTACACAAAGCAGACAAAGAGCAACTAGGGTGGCATGTGACATTTGAAACCTCAAAGCCTGCCTCAAGCTATATGCCTGCTTCAGTGGGGCCATACCTCCTAAACCTGCCAAGCAGAGACATCAATGGGGGACCAAGTGTACAAATGTCCAAGATTATGGGTATATTTCATCCAAACAACTACAGTTGGTTAGTTTCAAGATCTTCCAAAGAAATCCAGAGGTTCACATCCTTAACAATGCAGGTTAGGCCTGGAAAAATGGCTTATCCTTTAAGTGCACTTGTTCTTGCAGAGAATCTGGGCTTGGTTCTTAGCAGTCACCCCATTGGTCATAACAATCTAACTCCAGTTTGTGGGGTTCAGTGTCTTCTTCTGGCCTCTGTGAACAATGCACACACATGATGCATACACATAAATGCAAGCAGCTTATTCCTATACCAGTAACTACACGTGATTTGCACCAGTTGACATACCAGCTAAGGCTGGCAACACCCAGGCATCGTCTCTTAAAAAGTGAGTTCAGTTCACATGACCTTTAACTTTAGATTGAAAAATAGACTGGAGTTACCTAGCGAGGGATCACAAGAGCTCACACAGTGAGCCTCTGCAGTGCAAAGAGATGTCCACAGGAAGAGCTAGTTTTATCTCAAAGAAACTGTACTGGTCTTCACCCAAAACATCTGAAGGCAGACAGGGCTTTTGAATTGTAAGCATATGAACAACCATTTAAGCTTAGTGGAGGGTAAAGAATAACAGACTTTTGTTTTCACAAAGATAACCAAGTCACTTACGTCTGGGAAAAGGAACTTGATCACACCTGCAGAGTCTGCGTTCCTGGCTCTTTTTGATTGCTTGTTAGTGTTCCTCACAGGTTATGTAAGGGTCTGAGAATCACTAAGAGAAGACCCCAGACTCTAATAGTATGTAAAGACAAAGAGTGCGTATTCTGCAGAAACATCCAGAACACCAGGTTAACTAAGCAAAACGGTTACCACAGGGGAAGCTCGCAGGCCCCCTTTAAAGCCAGTTAGAGGTTTGCCAGTTGTGGTTGGGTCACTTTCATCAGGATTGGTTGCGTTTATGGTATGGGATATTTGTATACTTCTGATTGGTTCAGAGCTGGAGGGAGAAAGGGTTGCCTTATGGGGACTTTTTCCTATCTGTTGTAAGCCCCTGGCCAGACATTTCGGCAGTTGCTGATTGGCTGCCCCCTTTTCTGCAGTTTTTCTAAAAAGTTTGTGCTGTTCTTCTGAAAAATTGAGTTTAAGTCCTAACCTGGCTGCCTATTCTAAAATGGAGTGTCCTCTCAGTTAGATACCATAATTTGCCAAGTCTCTAGTGGGGTTTTAGTCACATCACATCATCTGTGAAGATCGTCTGTAGTTGTGTAAGGGAGAACACAGCACAGTTGGTTCCAAGAGGGTGCAAAGTCAACCACGATTCAGTGGTTCATGACTATGGTCATGTGTGGTTGATCCACTTTAAATTTATCCCTGTCTAGCTTACAAATGAATGAGACTCAGACTATGATTATTTTATGTGGCTTTGACAATTACTGGGGTGACCCCTAATCTACTAATTGCTGGCCTAGCTACTTCCCAGTGGTATACCCCAAAGGCTTGCTGATTCTCTTGGCCGTGTGCTTAAGGTCCATCTCCTCTCAGAGTGGCTTATGCCTGTCTCACTTCCTTCTTCCCCTCTCCTACTCTGCAACCCCCAACCACCTCAAAACCCACCTACCTCTAATGCCTCCAGTAATTGGCTGTAGCCATTTTTATTTAACCAACAATTTTAAAGTAAGAAGCAGGGTTTGCACAACAAAAGCAAATGTAACCATTCACTCATAGGCAACTAGACCTTTTAGGTACAGAATTTAGCATTGCAATACATAGCAACAGACCAAACCGCCACAGTAACGATCCTCTTTATTATAAATGCTTGAAACTAACAAAATAGGATGTCAATGGTGATGTGCTACTTTGTGTTCTGTGGCTGTGGATTATCATTCATTCTATTTAAAATAAATCTGAGGGCTGGGGAGATAGCTTAATTAATAAAATGCTTGCTTTGTAAGCATAAGGACCTGAGTTTGGATCTCCAGCCCCCACATGAAAAGCCAGAAGATTGGCAGCAAGCTCCTGTCATACCAGCACTGGGTCGGGGAGACACAAGCATGTCACTGGGGGCTGCTCACTCGCCAGCCAGTCCAACCAATGAGAAAGCAGGTCTCAAAAAATAAGGGAGAGAGTGACTGAGGAAGATACATGACATCACACAACATCAGCCTCAGATCTTCACATTCACATACATGTAATGTACACCTACCCTCAGACCTTCTACATGATTTTGTATATCCTGTATACACACACACACACACACACACACACACACACACACACACACACACACACACACACACACACACACACACACACACATGCAAGAACACACCTAATAAAATAAGTCTGGGAACCCTCATTTTGTATCTGGATAGAAGGCTTCTTTTTAGACATTAAACTGAATAATTATACATTAAATACAACACTGAAAAATTGAACAATGAATAATTATGCACTGAATACAACACTGAATCAACAACTTAAATTCACTAAAATAAAGTAGTGTCTCCTCCTAATTTGTAGGTTAAGTGTGGGGTCCTGCGTCTGCTCTGCCAGAGGGCTTGGGCTGCTCGGGAAGGCAGATGTTTGACCACACTTACCACCAGGCTGGTGTCAGGCTGTGGGAAGCTATGGGGACCCGGAATCACAGTCTGAGGCACAGGACAGCCAGAGCTGACTTGGGGATCCCCGGGCCTGTAAGTAGGCAGGGCTGTCTAGGTCTCAGGCTCTTGGGCATCCAGGCACCACTGGGATGCCTTGGAAGAGCAGAGAACGGAGTGGGGGCCCATGGAGCTGGGTCTAGGCTGAGGGGGAAAAGAGAGGAGATGCTCTGACTAGTCCCGCTGGGAGCAATCCTTGGATGCTTGAGTTTAGTGACCTGAGCCCCTGGGAGTGCAGGGAGGCTTTCTTTGGGAGACCAGACAGCGGCTCTGTAGGTGAAGGCTTTCTCTGTGGTTCCTCACAGCGGAGGTGGATCCTGACAAAAAGAGGCAGTCCATGGTTTCAAGGCGTTTATTGTCATGGCGGAAGGTGAATGAGTAAAACCGTATCCCACTTCTCAGAGTGGGCCTGAGGTTAAATACTTTTTGCCGGGAGGAGTGTCTGGGAAGGGAAATTCATTGGCTAAGCCTCCAGACCTTAAGGTAATGGAGATCTGTCTGAGCCTACAGGACCTGTGACAGGGACTGTTGAAAGATGACAAGGCATATTCTTGGACTGCAGACTTCCCACTATACACTCAGGTCACAATGGGATGTAATTTGGAGGATCAGTTGATGAGAAATCACTAGGGCATCTCGGTACTTGGTAAAGCCGTGTGTTAATCCATTAGATGCCCCTGCACTCTTTGAGACATCACAACTAAGTGCCATTTGGATCCCACCACTCCCATTTCTGCAAAATCCAGCAATGCCACCTTCATTGGGACGCCCATACTCCGACTCTGAAGCTTCGTGCGAGGTTTATAACACTCTCTTACACTAGAAGACTGTCACGGCTGGAGGTCGCAAACTTGGGCTTGCCCGGGATGGGAGGTGTAACCTTGCTGAAAGACTTGTGGGAATGGGTAGCTTAAGTCTTAGCCTTAGCCAAAAGGATAACTGCACAAGAGCCATATTGTCATTATTTCGACAGTTGCTGCTGCTGTAGTCAACAAAGCATCGTTTAAATGTTTTCATTGTTAAATATGCTACCCAATCACGAAAGACCTTTGTAAAAATTGCAATTGTGTACCTGTTTGGTTTTATTTTTCCCTTAACATTGGTGATGGCTGTTGAATGAGATGGACTAGTGGCTGTTTAAGGATGAGTTTAAAGGCTTTTCTGATATGTAAACGTCAGTAGTGTTCCTTCCACACTCCCCAAACACTGCAAATTACTAATTAAAACGGAACGAAATTGTTCGTTTTCTCTCTCTCTCTCTTCTCTCTCTAACCACCCTTTTCTCTCCTTTTCTTCCCTTTCCCTGGCCTCAATCCTTGGGGCCAGTGAACTCGCCTAAGAGCAGCTCTCGTGTGTGTGTGTGTGTGTGTGTGTGTGTGTGTGTGTGTGTGTATCTAAGTTGCAGGGCTGAGGAGATGGCTCAATGGTTAAAAGCACTGCTGAGTTCAATTCCCAGCAATCACATGATGACTCACAACTATCTGTAATGGGCTAGATCTATAATGAGAAAGATGCTCTCTTCTGTCATGCAAATATACAGGAAGACAGCACACTCACATACATAAACATATAGTCTTTAAAAAAAAATAAGTTGCTTTCCAAACTGTTTTGAACTACGTTGACACGCAATAAATAAAACACATGTCAAACACGAAACTTCCTCCATGTTGACACGGTTACACATACGTTCAAATGCTGATCATCTCCAAATGCTTCCTGGGAAGCTCTGTTGTCCTCATTTCACCTGACAGCCCTGAATCTCAGTCTCCAGGCAACTGCTGATCCCTTTCTGTCACTATGAGTTACTGTGTTTTCTTTCAAATTCTATGTAAATGGATATCTATGACGCACTCGTTTAAAAGCCAACTTCTTTCCTGTTTGATTAGTTTGAAATGCATCCATACTAATTTAGGTATCGGTTGATTTCTTTAATCGGTGAGTTGTATTTATTCTAGCCCTATTTGTTTGTCCATCCATTGGCCTATCACTGGACATTATTGTTAGAAAGTCCTGACCAGTTTGGAGAAATCTCAGATAATGCTCCGAGCCTTAGCACACAAGTCTTTGGATGTAGGCACGCTGGTCTTCTGGGTCAACGTGTAGCTGTAAGGTGGTGCTCGTATGGTGACGAATTTTCAGTGTTCCAGGAAGCCATGAGCAAGTTTCTGAAGCAGTTGCTATTCCCTCGCTCACATTTCTCCTGGTGGTTGTGCTGCTCCATTTTTGGTTTAAATTTCCTTTAGCCAATCTTTTTTTTGAAAATCTTAGCAATTCTAAGGTATAGAACAGTCTTTCATGATTTTAATTTAAATTTCTAAAAATAATTGAATATAACTTTGTGTGATCTATTGTCTGCATATCTTCCTTACTTCGCTGTTTTGGAGATTGGGTACTTTTGTAAAAAAAAATTCTTTGTGACTTAATAATTCTTCATATATTCTGGATACAGGTGTTTTCATCAGATACAAGTTGCAAATATTTCCTTCAAATCTGTGGCTTGATTTTAATTTTCTAAACAATTTTTTTAAAGAGCAGAAGAAATCGATAAGGCACACTTTATCTGTGCTTGCTTTCCTGAGTTGTGCCTTTAATGATGTGTCTCTGAAATCTTTGCCTAATTTAAGATCTCTAAGACTCTTCTCTACATTTTCTCTTACAAGGTTTTGACTTTTGTTTATATTTAGGTCTCGGAGTCATTATAAGTTTAGATTTGATAGATGATCAAATTACAGATTTCTGAATAGTTTAACTACAGAGATAAATTTTAAAAGAATATTGTGGCAGAGAAAGCTCAGTGTTGTCTCCAGTCACTTACTGCTCTTCCCAAGCACATGTGAAGAGAGCATTGCCCACTTTCCTTACTATGCTGGGAATCAAGCCAGAAAGCAGCACTCCTCCATGGTCTCTGAATCACCTCTTTCCTGTAGTTAAACCATTTTAAACTTATCCCCATCTAGTTATGGATGAATGAGACTCAGAATATGGTTATTTTATTTGGCTTTGACAATTTCTGTGGGGTAACCCCTAATATATGTTTCTAACTACTGGCCCGGCTACAGGTTCCTTCCCTGTTTGAGTTCTGTCCTAACTTTCTTTAATGATGAACAGCAATATGGAAGTGTAAACCAAATAAATCCTTTCCTCCCCAACTTGCTTTTTGGTCCTGGTGTTTCGTCATAGCAATAGAAACTGTAACTAAGACATGTTGGTACTAGGAGTGTGGTATTGCTGTGACAGACCTGACCATATTTTGGGGAGGACTGTTCAAGGACTTAGGTCAGAAAAGACATTAAGTATTGAGAGCTCAGTGGGATGTTCTGTGGGAGCTTAGAAGATAAGAATACTGAGAGTAGGGGATCAGATGATGGGAGTCTGGTTTGTAAACTTTTAGAGGGAAGTTTAAAGACTATCGGGGCTATTTGCGGTTTTGAATTGAGATTTTGTTCTTCTGGTCAGCTGGGGCTGAAAACTCAGCTTCGGTTAACAAGAGACAGCAACACTGATGTGAAATCTTTGCCCGATGGAGACAACTGATGCTGGTTAGCTGGAGGTGAGGAAATGAGTGATGATTGAGAAGAAACCAGCATTACTGAGGCAGAAGCTTCCGGGGAGGTGTTTGCTCAGGGTCGGCTCACATAAGCTGTGTTCCAGAAGCAGCAGAGGTTGGACCTTAAGCTGGCAGCTGAACTTGGTAATGTACTGGAGGGGTAATGTAAAGGCATGGAGGGGTCATGGAAAACAGCTGAGGCTTGGCACTGTGACTATTGTGGAGAGGCCATTTGGTAAAGGTACAGCCCCAGTGACAGTTGAAGGCCCAGAACTGAAGGGGTTGTGCATAGAAGTTGAGGCTTGGCACCATGAAGAAAGACTGGGAGAGGATATCAGTGAAAGAGCAGTCTGGTTGCAGCAGAAGACCCTAGTACCATGCCATGACCATCAAGAACAAGAGCCATGGAGCCTAGAAGACGGGCTGTGCATGCTACAGAGGCAAAGCTGGAGGAGTAACTCACACTGCTGGATGGAGCCCAGAAGATCAAGAGTGAGTCCCAGGTAATTGGACATCTAGTTACTTATGCCATTGGGGTTTGGTTTTGCTTGACTCAGATTTTGACTGGGCCCTGGTTTTTAATCTCTTGAAGAAAGTATTTAATTCAATTTTGATTTTTACAGGAGCCCACAGCTGAAGGACTTTGAGCTTTTAAAAAGAGAGATTGAGTGTTTTGAAGAGACTGGGATTTTAATGTGTTTGAATATGTAAAGACTGTGGGACTTTTACAAATCACTGATCTTTAGAATGCAAGGTCTTGGGGGATAAGTAAATGATAAAGTAAGAAAAGAAAGGTATGGGTTAATAGTGATGCATGTGCTTGTGTGTCAAGTTGACAAGGGGTCAGTTGGGCTGGCTCATTGTATGTTAACTTGACACACAAACTAGGGTTAACTGAATGACAGTAACCTCAACAGAGATGCAGCCTTCAGAAGATCCAGCTGTGAGGCATTTTCTTAATTAATGATTGATGGGGAGGGGCCAGCCCATTGCAGATAGTTCCATCCCTGGGCTGCTGGTCCTGGGTTCTATAAGAAAGCAGACTGAAGAAACCATGGGAATGAAGCCCATCCGTGGTCTCTGCATCAGATGCTGCCTTCAGGTTCCTGCCCTGTCTGAGTTCTGTCCTGATTTCCTTCAATGATGAACGGCCAAATAAATCCTTTCTTCCCTAGCTTGCTTTATTGGTCCTGGTGTTTCATTGTAACAATAGAAACCCTAGCTAAGACACTTGAACATAGGTAAATATAATCGAGTCTTATCTATACAGTATCGACAGGATAATGTACTATCTTCTAAGTTTCACTATGCAACTATCTGCATAATCATGTACACTCTCCATATCTTTTTAGAAGGAACTCTGTTGCCAGGTGTCCAACAAACCACAGATCCTGAATTATCACACAGAAGACCATTGTTTTAGTTATATACTTGTATTCGTCCGGGTTCTCTAGGGTCACAGAGGGAATTTATTATGATGAGTTACAGTCTGTAGTCCAACCCCCCAACAATGGTTAGTTGTAAATGGAAAGTCCAAGAATCTAATAGTTGCTCAGTCCCACAAGGCTACTTGTTTGAGCTGCTCTTCTGTAGAAGTAGGTCCCACAGATTAAAATTTAAAATTTAAAATCCACTGGGATTTTAAATGCGTGTGTCAAAGAAGAGTGAATCTTCTTCTTCCAAAGTCCTTATGTAGGTCTCCAGCACAAGGTGTGGCCCAGATTAAAGTTGTGTACCACCACACCTGGATCTGGGGCTTGTTCTGTCCCAGGCAGACCTTGAATTCAGAGATCTCCTTGCCTTAGTCTCTTGGGATTAAAGGTGTGCCTGGGCCTAATCTTTTCATAGCTTCTATGTCTCAAGATCTCCAGGCCAAGATCCAGGTCAGAAACTTGTGTCTTACAGCCTCAAGATCTAGATCGCAGGTGATTCTTCCAATTCTGGATTCATTCCAGATAAAGTCAAACTGACAACTAGGAATAGCCATTACAATATTGCTGCAGAATAAACAAGCCCAAAGCCGAGTTGTTCAAATAACAATGTTTCATTATTTCTTTGATTAAGAGTTGACTGGGCTCAGCTGATGGTTTTTGCTTAAGATTTGCTTAATCAAATACTGGCATCTCTTGCCTGGGACTATAGCTGATCATCTGATGCCTCTGCTGGAAATGACCAGTCCTGGAATATTATCGGGATTCACCAAATAGTATATCGATACGTGGTCTCTACATGTGGCCCCAAAATCTCAGTCCGGTGATTGAGTTTTTAGAGGAGGCATCCCATTCACACACACACAAGACCAACTATTTAAAGACTATACTTGATTGGCTCATCATCATTCCTACTATATTCAACTCTATTCTATTGATCAAAGTGGTCACAGGATGATTGAAGAGAAAAATGAATGTAACTTTTGATGAGGCAGTGGCTACATCACACTGCTCTATAGCACATGCCATGCGCCTCTTAAGAGATAGTATTCAAGTCTTCTCATCAAACACTTCCTTGGATTTTATTTGTGCTGTGAATTTAAAAAAATTTGATGTCACATGTGAAGCAATCATTTATGATTATTTCAGGTTTCTGTTCGAAAATAATAATGAGATCTTCCAGCTTATCTCTCTCCTCAGTACTTAATTGCCCTAACAATTTTTCCAACATTAATGTTGCTAGCTATCTTAAATCCAGCTATCTTAAATCATGTTTTAACATTTTATTTTCCACTTTGCCTCCTCTTTATAATATTTTGCATTGTTCCCTCTTTGTTATGTTTGATGTCTTTCTTTTACTAAATACATTAATAATGATAGTGTGTAATCTTGATTTACTACCATAAATTACTTTATCACTTCTTGCAAATGGGTAAATTCTGTAATTCATTAATTTTATTTGCTAACCCTTCCTTCCAACCCTACATTTCAAATTTTACAAGACATTACACTCGCTGTTCTGAACAGCCAATATTTACTTCACTTTGCTCTTTCTAGGAGTACTTTTCATCGCTTTTTACACTCTTGTGTTCTCATCTGTCAGTATTTTCTTTTCACTCAAACAACCCTGAGGTTTCTTTTGACATGAATCTGCTGGAAATAATTTATGCGACTCAGAAGATGTCTTTATTTTGTTTTTATTTTTCTCTTTTCTCCCCCCCCCGTTTTAGCTGTTTGTTTTGTGAGACAGTGTCTCACTTTGTAGCTTTGGACGGCCTGTTGCTCACTGTATAGACCAACCTTGAAGTTGGGAGATACATCTGCCTCCTGGGTGCTGGGATTAAAGGCATGTGGTGGCCTTGCTTTTATTTCTCACTGATGTTTCTACTGCATCTAGATCTCTACCTTTTGTTGCTAATATATTCATATATGACCAGCAACATAACACAAAATCTTGAATATGTATTTGAGGTGATGCTGCAGACAGATGAACACAACTCACTTGTTTGGTTCTATATTCATGATGAAATGATATGCAAGATCTCTTCTTACTAGAGCACTGGCACATGTATTGGCTCAATGGGCTTGTGTATATAGATTTCCTGTTACTTTCTAGTTGGAGATAATTATAGTTTCCTTTTGGACTTTTTGTTATAAAAAGCAAGATGTATATGTATGGGTGACTGTAAAGTTGGCTCATTGGTTAAGAATTTGGCTGCTCTTCCAGAGGACTTGATCTGTTGCCCTCTGCTGGTTTCCAGAGCACCGACACACACCTGACACCATGCACCATAAACAAAATTTAAAAATCTAAGGTGAGGTAGTGTTCAACACCTAGAGTAGAATCATGGTATTAAAAAAGAGTGACTTCAACACGTGGATTAGACCTAACACAGAGTTGCTTATTTTTCATTATTTTTTTTTAAAGTCTATTGTTGCAAATGCAGCTTATAAATTGCACCAAGCAGGGATTGTTTCCAGGCCTGCGTCTCATAGGCTCCTGCTCGGTCGCCACGGCTACGAGTCCGGAACCTTGGCGTGATGACGCTGGTTTCCGGCGGGATTTTTAGAGTGACGAACAGCTTTGGGCCAAGCGACCATGAGAGGGCCAGAGCTCGGGCCCGAAACTAGCATGGAGGGGGACGTTCTGGACACCTTGGAGGCGCTGGGGTGAGTGTTCTCGTGGACTACTTCCCAGGGGAGTGGACGCTGGCTCTGCACGTGGCTGCTGCGGCATAAGCGTGCCCTTCTCCCGGGCCAGGTTATGTGTACCGGGCGGTGCGCAGGCCTCTGCACTCCGGGCAGCCGGGACCCTGGGAGTCGGCGGGAACGAGCGGCTGCAGCGAGAGGCCAGGCTGCGCGGGCCTTGGTCCCTCTGTCATTACATTCAGCCCGCAGCTGGCTCTCCCCGGGCCTCGGGGTGGGGTGGGCGGGGGCCTTTGTGTGGATGTAGATCCTGCCGCACCACAGTCGCCTCTGGACAGTTATGTCGCACGCTGCTCCAATCTGTGGCTTACTCAGTGCTCCGGAGGACTCACTCCTGCTGCTTAGACTGAAGACTCTGAGTGCGAGCCCCTACATTTAACCTTCTCCATTCCTTAAAGAACGTTTGTGTGGTAGGCAGGGAGAAATGACAGTTTTCAGAATGATATTAGTAGTTTAGGTATTAATGAGGAGCCTCAGGGTGGTGGTGATGAGGCGATCTGGACATGCAATGTTACTCCCTTCCATCCCGGCTTTCTTCACAGCGCTTGCTCCTTTAACCTGTTTGTCTCTTGAGCTTCACCCAGCTCTCGGGAAACAAGTACCAGTAACTTGTCAGCTTTCTTCACTGACGGCTTCCTGGCCACATACTCGTGGTGTCTGTCACAGTAGTGCCTGATTGAAGAAAAAGTTCATAGGAGGGTGCATACTTGTGAGCAAAGGACCAGATGGTTGAGGGTTAATTAACAAATCTCTTCCCTAACGTTGGCACCATCTGCACAGTCGGTTTGCCTCCTTATAGGCGGTTTCTTTTTAGGGTAACTGCTCCTAAAGAAGCTTGAAACCATCATGCCCGGTCCCCTTATGTTTTTTCTTACAGCAAGTATAACTTTTGTTGCACCTTGACAATGCTTACTTTGCTGTTACCCAGCATAACAGAACCTTGCATTTACTTGATCTTGAATAAAATGTTTGTTAAATCAAAGAACAGAACCAGCACGATTATTTCAGGGCTATTTGTATTTCTATGAAATTCTCTTAACCTTGCCTGGGCAAGATAACTAACACGAAATTAAAGTACCTTGGAGTGTTTAAGCTCTAGCTGGCTCCCAAGTCAGGCATTTAAAATTTTTGGGCCATTTATGAAATGGAAAGACAGTGGTCTTTATTCTTCTTTGATTCCTTAAACATATTGTTTCTACCATAGCATTTAAGGAAGTAAATGTTGACATTTACTGAGGAACATTTGTTTCACATTATTCAATATGAGAAGTAAAGCTGTTGTACACTTTAGAATTGGTGTTTCCTGGAACAGCCAAGGACAAGATTTTGAAGTTTGAAAACCCCCTCTATGATAAGGAAGTGTGGGAAGTGTTACTGATTATGTGTGTTGTAATTGATCACTGTCCTTTCAGATCTTTATGTAGATTGCAAATAATGTATTTTTTATTGTGATTAAACCATGTAGTTTATCAGTGAAAGTGCTTTAGGTTGTCATGTAAAGTAAGACATTAAATGACTTTAGAAAGGAAAACTAAAAGACCAATGTAGATGTGTAGTGTGTTACAACAACAACAACAACAACAGCAGCAACAAAATATCAGTTAGGAACCAGTTTTCTCTTCCCCGAAGCGAGGATCCTAAAGCCAATGATTTTATGCTGCTTTGGTTATAGTGGTCTATGACTTCGTGAACAGTCCATCTCAGCTAGTTGGTCTGATTGGGCATTGCAGCCATGCAGACAGCTGATAAAAAATACTAGGATCTTGTATAGACTACCGACTCACTGAGTCATAATCTTCAGAGGTATATTACAGCATTACAGATGTTATAAAACGTCACAGTCGAGGATGAGAATCACCATTCATTTCAAACATTTGTAGAGTATGGCTGTGTCTCGGACACTGTACTGAGGAGACAAGTGGTGAGCAAACAGGCTTGGTTCCTGGCTTTACGGATCTCTCACAGTTAAGAGTAAAAACCGATGTGGTTGTTCCTTATACACTGTAGTAAGTGCTTCAAAGGACAAATCAGGGTGATGAAACAGAAGGCTTGTGGGTTAGCGATAGATTCCTGAAGAAGTGATAGTTGAGTTGAAGTAGGAAGGGTGAGTAGAAATCAACTAATTGAGGTTAGATGGGAAAGGAAGATGGTGTGTTCTGAATGGTAGCAGATATGAAGACCTTGAATCCTGCAGTGTGCTGTGTTAGAACAAGAGGACATAATGTGGCCAGAAGACAGAGTGCTTGGTACAGGCTGAACTGAGGAGTTTGATGAGGACCAGGGCATGCTACCTTTACAGCTATGTTGTTCATTTATTTCTTTATCTACTAATAAGAACTGGTAGATTATTAAACATCTAACTTGAAAGTTCCTTCTGCCAGCACACTGTTTGAGAACTTTATTTAATAGTTTGGGAAAGACAGGATGGCTGCTTAGTGGTAGTGGGTGCATCATAGTGTAGAGGAAGAAGTGCATTATGGGACTTATGCATTATGGGACTTAGTGATGGTCCTTAATGATGGGTCCCTAGTACTCAAGGATTCATTTCCTCAGCCAGTGTTTGTTAAGTAACAAAGTGAAATGGCACACCATGGAATCAAAATTGGATAGAGAAGACAGTGAAGATAGGAGGGAGCCAGAAAGAATGATGAGGAACGCAGAGGAGCCAGCGGCTCGGAGGGCTCTGAGGTGAGCGTTTGCTGGTGAATAATGAGGAAGAAAGTGGAGAGATCGGAGGTGTGGTCAGGCAGGGCCATGTTTGAATTCATGATTTGGGAAGTGTAATGGTTCTGTTTGTGACAGTGTCCAGGGAGAAAGTGACCAATGTGAAGTAGAGAAGGTTGGTGAAAAGTGGGTTGAGGGAGCTGAAGGCTTCGGGTGTTAGATCTTGCTTGTGGACTTTAGAGAGAAGAAAGATAATGGTAAGAATGGGTGGAGAAGAAAATTGACTAAAACAGTGTTAGATGCACAGAGGCTCCCAGCCAGAAACCCTAGGAGAAACTGTCCAGAGCTTTGGACAGCAGGGGTAGTTGTGAGAGCAAACACCGAGGAACTGAATGAAGTGAAACGCTTCAGGGGTAGGAATACCCTGAGACAAGATGGAGACTAAAGGAGAGTTGTTTACAGATTGAACGGTGTGGCTGAATATGGGAAACAGAGAGGTTGGCAGGAGTACCATTAGGTTGGGTAAATGGTAGGAAAAAAAGGGCTTGTATTGTTTATGCTGGCTGATATTAAAAAAATAATCTAGGGGGTCAGAGAGATAGATAACTCAGTGGTTAAGAGCAATAGCTGTTCTTCCAGAAGATCCAAGTGTAATTCTTAGCACCCACATGGGTGTTGTAACTACAGTTCCAGGAGATCGAGTGCCCTCTCCTGGCCCCAGGCACTGGGTATTTATATAACAGACAATCATGCAGGCAGAACATCCACAACACAGAATACTAAATAAAAAAAAAAAAAATTAGGCCCTGGGTGATGTCTATCTGAGGAAGATCCATAGCACTTTAGTGGACTAAAGCCACAGTTTGTTCTCTAGCTTGAAGCAATGCAATGTCAAACCAGCAGTTATGATTCTAATAAGAGGTGGTGGGCTCCCTAGGCATTTAAGGTAACAATAGCACCTCCCCCAATTAAATATGAATGCTAGAGTGCTAGCTTCAGTCAACAACTGCATTCCATTGAAATCAAGAATGCACCTCTGAAATGCTTGCTGTCATTCTCATAGGGAGGAGTCATAGTGAATATCTAGAGAGCACTGGTGCAGTAGGAAAGTACCCTGGGGCTGTGAGAGTACAGAGGGGCTGCTGATGCCCAGGGGACTACACCCAGCACAGTGCAAACTGGATTTTGACCAGACACTCAAGATTCTGCTTTAGTTAGATACACTGTTTCATACCAAACTTATTATTACCCCATAGAGTATTTTTAGATACTGCTGCTATATAAATAATTAAAAAGAGACAGTTCTAGAAGATTCTGTAGGAGTGAAGAACACGGGCAGTAGAGGATCTTACAGCTCAGGCTAGTCAGTTGTCATGATTATGGCAATCCTAACTGAGATACTTCTCTGTTTCCACTTGGGTCATCTGTAAAATGAGCCTAACTGCAGCACTCCCGGTGTGTGTGTGTGTGTGTGTGTGTGTGTGTGTGTGTGTGTGTGTGTGTGTGTGTGTGTGTGTTGGTGATTAAATGAGGCAGTGTGCATGCTTTGCACTGGCCTAGCATGCATTGAACAGTTTCCATTTGTTGGTCACTGTTGCAGTTTATTCCGAATGCACATTCAAGTGTGTTAGCTGCATGGTTTTCTATTTTTACCTTACTTGATGAGCTGTTAGTGGTTATGTCTTTTTCCTTTTCCCTAAAGTCAGGATTTTTTTGGTGATTTGACCAGTTTTTGTTGAATCTTATAGTTGCTCTATTGTAGAAATGGGCAGTGAGAGGCTCTGTAAGGCAGGGACAGGTGACACATGTGGCTGTGTGTCCCAGCCACATCTCTGCCCTGCCTTGGCTGCATCCTGACTTGGGTTGTTTCATTTAATAGCAGGTGTTGACAGAGCTATGCAGTGTTTGGGGTCATATGTGGGCATAAATCCAAGGCTAGATCACTTACTTCTCTGTTGGGGTTACAGAATTAGGATTAGTGCCTACTTCAAAACATTGCTACAAAGATTAATTGACTTAGAAATATGCATGTCTAGCTCCATGTTCAACTTGCTATTTAAATCTCATTAAGGAAACCAGGCTGGCCTCAGATTTACAGAGATTTCCTGCCTGCATCTGCCTCTCAAGTTCTGGGACTAACGGGGGAATCATCACGCCCAGAGAGGCTTAATTTCATTATCTGCAAAATGTAGATTTTAAAGTATTCACAGGTAGGGGGTGGCTCGTGGCACACACCTTTAATCCCAGCCCTTAAGGCAGAGGCAGGTAGATCTCTGAGTTTGAAGCTAGCCTGGTCTACAAAGTTCCAAAAAATATTCTTCATGAAATACAACTCATTTTTGACTCAGTAGGTAGTAAAAAACCAAAAGTTTGGCAACTTTGGTGAGATTCCAGGAACAGGCACTATTGATAACTGGATGGTAAAAGTACAGTAGGGAAAATTTATGGTTTATTATCAATAGATGGTGGATTTTACACCTGCTTAACATACCCGTTTACTGGAGGATACATAATGAACTCTCTGGAGAAAGGGTCACAAAGAAAAGCTTAAGAAGCCTGCTCTGACTTCTGCAGATGTGTCTGAAGTAGGCCCGTGCATGTTTAAACGACGTACCAAACAGTATGTAGCAGCTATCTTTTATCTCAAAGAAAGAAAAGGTATGTTAAAAGTGTTTCAAACAGCCAGCCCAAGTTAACTAATGCAGTTACCTACGGGGTGGGTATCCATGTGGAGGAATTAAGATTTAGGTGGCAAATTAGGGGCATGGTAGCATACGTCAAAGTTCCAGCACTCAGGAGGCAGGAGGATTATGAGTTAACCAGCACGGACTTTGTAGTAAGTTCAAGACCAGCCTGACCTTATACACCAAGGCCCTGTTTAGAAACAGAAAAAAACATGGTAAATGATGTTTGTATGAATGTATTTCATTTTGAAGTTAGACTTTAAAACTATATATTCTATATAATTATACAGTAAAATGATAAAAGTGAAATAAAAACAAAAAGGAAATTTCTAAAAATTAAATGGCAAAACAAAGTCTTGTTTGTTAATTATTGAGTAGGTGAATCATCTGGAATGAACCCACCATTGGATTTTGAATTAAAGATGAATGTCTGACTGGGTTGTCAAGAAGGTGAGGAAGTATTCATGAATCCTGAGAATGAGTCATAAGACTGACTGGACACATGAATGTGCTTTCAACCAGGGAGGGAGAGGGAGAGGGAGAGCGGGGAGGTTAGAGGGGTCAGGGGAGGGGGAGAAGAGGAAGAGGAAAAGGAAGAAAGAGGTGGGGAGGGAGAGGAGAGGACAGAGAGACACACAGAGATATAATATCAGGGTGAAAACTGAGTGGCTTCTACTAAGATCTGAGTGTACTGTGCCTAATAAAACCTTGGTTGCAGAAAGAATACATGTAGAAAGTTGATATCTAATACAGTTGAGATGATGTATATGGAGTTTTAGAAATTTAGTGTCTTGGCTAATACAGCTTGTGGAAATATTTTAAATGATGAAGCTATGAAATAAATAGTCTAGGTTAAGATCTCAGGCCTCCTTTAGCTTCATGAACAAGAACTTTGCATTTGTGCATTTTTCACTACCGTTCTTACAATTGGGGCAGCACAAAGCTGTTAAGACTGTTTGGTACTGTTTTCTTTAGAATATTTTAAATTGCGAGAATATATATGAAGACGCTAGAGCAAGAATAAGCAGTAAACTGTACAGCTACTCTACCCTGAAAGCAGCCACAATCCCAAACCAATACAGTCTATATTCTGATAAAATGATGCGTAAAAATAGATAGCAGGGCTTGGCAGAGAGGACTAGAGGCGTCTCCTTCTAGAGAAAGTATGAAATTAAAAAAAAGAATTTAAAGGTAAACAAGAAAAATCAAGAGTTTTTGCCTTTCTCTTTCCTTCCTCCAGCCCCTCTCATCCCATAACTCAAATTGATAAGCCTGTTTTTTGATTATTATATTGTTGCTCCTCTATTTATATCTCTATTTCCCTATTGACTTTCTTTCTATCTGACTGACTATCTATCTATCTATCTATCTATCTATCTATCTATCTATCTATCTACTAATATATAAACATCCTGCTGAGTCCATTTTTGTTGTTTGTATGTAATATAGTCTCAGGGCTGACCAGTTTGTACTGGATCCTCTGGGCAGTCGTTTGTTGACCGTAGTTCTTTTTCTGGGATGAGTCCGTTGAGGTCTTTGTCTCCTGCCATGTTAGCGTCCCTGCCATGTTAGCGTGCCTTTGGTGCTGTCTGTTCAGGTCTTACTTCAGCAGCCTTTTCTAAGAGAAGCAGTCTCACAGCCGAGTGCTGGTGTTCTGGCCCTTACACTCCTTCCGCCCCTTCTTCCAAGACGCTCCCTGAGCCATAGATGTAGGAGCTCTGCTGCAGGTGCATCCATTAGGTCTGGCTCCCCTGGGTCTCTGAACTGTGTCCAGTTGCGGATTTCTGTAACCATGTCCACTTGCTGTAGAGAAGCTGCCTTTACCTATGAGAACGAGGATAAGATTTAGAATATAGTTAAGGGTTATGCTGGTCTAGCAAAGTAGTGCGGCTTCTCATTGAAGACTGGCTAGGTTTTAAGTACCGGGCATGGATTCCTTCCTGTTGAGTGGGCCATAAGTTTACTTAGACACCTGATTGTCACCACAAACGTGAGTTTATACTTTATGGGTGTCTTGCTATGCTAGTCATTGTTGTCGTTCATAGGTGTCTTAGCAGGGTAGAACTGTTGACTGCTTTCCTCTCTTGGCAGCTGGCATAAACTTTCTGGTACCATGGGAGCTAGAGCACAGGAAGGAGGCTTCAGGTTAGCCTCAGCTAAGACAGTCCGAGTCCTGTGTTCTCAGGATGTCTTCAGCAGTAGAGCCTGTTGTTCAGCCCCTGAGAGGTATCCAAGGGCAGGACCTATTTGGGGAGTCATCTTCACACCCCCCCCCCCCAGGAACTAAGAATCTGAATAGACAGTTCTCAATTAAAATGTTTTTCATTCTTAGCAATTAGGGAAACGCAAATTAAACAACTTTGAGATTTCATCTTACTCTGGTTGGAATGGCTAATATTAAGACAACTTTTTATGTTTAAACTGTTGTTTCTTCCTTTCTAGGTATAAGGGTCCACTGTTAGAGGAGCAGGCACTCTCCAAGGCAGCAGAGGGTGGACTGTCTTCTCCTGAGTTTTCGGAGCTTTGCATTTGGTTAGCCTCCCAGATAAAGTCCTTATGCAACCTGGAAGAAAGCATCACTTCAGCTGGTATGCTGCCCCGCCCTGTCCGTCCTCCCACTTAGCAGTAAAGCAAATTGACAGTGCGCGATGTGTGGTCTTATCAACAGTGTGCCGCTGTACATGCTGCTGGGAAGGTCAGAAATAGGAAGGAGCTGCTTATTAAAGAGTCTCTGAATTGAATTTTACAGAAATTCTAAATTGATTCTTAAATTTGCTACAAAACTATGAGCCATTCCTGCCTATCTGTGGTCATAGGTTTAGTATCATTCTTTGGAAGCTGTTTTAAAAATTGAAGCTTTTGACAATCACTCATTTTGAATTAAGTTTTAAAATATATATAATCCTTAATTTAAATATTCTCAGGTCTTTATCTCAGGACAAGGATTCACATGGAAATATTGTGATTAAAAACCTCTCAGTACCTTATACAGCTCTTTTAATTCATTGTCATCTTGTAACTGGAGTCTTCCTGCTACTGGTAGAATTTCACATGGTCTGACAAAATGAAAATTGGGTAATTACTCAATTATGTGCTGAGGAACAAAGCTGTTTTTTTTTTTTTTAACTAATTGTTTTCTTTGTCATACATGACAGAATTGATTTGAAAATGAAAAATCTACTTTAAAGCATGATGCAGGTTTCTCATAATTATATGAAAGGTAGCTGGAGGCCAACATCCATGGTTACATTAATTGAACATGGAGAAGCAGTAGAATTGGACAGTTACCGTAGGGCCAGTTAGTCACTGTGGCTCTGATAATGCTGTTGAATGTGTGGTTCCTAGGACTCACAATGCCCAGCTTACCTGATTGGAGAGCCTTAGCAGAGATTAAAATGTAGAAATAGTTCCAATCCCATGACATGTCCTTCATCCTCTTAAACTTAGATGTCACTTTCTGTGTGTAGACATTGTGTGCTTGCATTTACCCAAACCTTGCAACTACCTATCTAAAGGTTGACTTGGAAGTGGAAATCTGATCTGAGAGTAGAGTAGAGATGAACTTGTGATAAATTCTACGGTGGTGAGCACTATGTGAATATGCGTGACCTCTTCTTTTAAAGGGAGAGATGACCTAGAGGGTTTCCAGCTTGAGATAAGTGGTTTCTTAAAAGAGATGGCCTGCCCATACTCGGTGCTCGTGTCAGGAGACATTAAGGAGCGCCTCACGACGAAGGACGACTGCTTGAAACTTGTGTGTAAGTTGTCTCTCCCCGGACATTGAAATGCACATGCTCAATATATCTCTGTTATGTTCAGGCCAGAATTTATACACTTCGGTTAGTGAGCCATTAGATCTCCTACATACTGGAAAGGCTTCTGTATTTGACTAAGAGTCTGGCACTGTCGTAGACAGTCTTACGTTGACGGCTTAAGCTCTGCCAGCACACATTAACACTCAGGATGGTCAGTAACCCCTGTGTTTGTGCTTTCCATGGTATTTTAGCAAGTGTTCCTTTGCCTGACTCATATCTCAGCGTTTATGATGAAATGCTAACTCTGTCATCTCTGAAGTCTCACTTCTTTTTTAAAAATTCTTTGGGAAATTAGGTTGTTGCTCAGATTACTGTATCTTCTCTGTAGTGATGGGCATTGATCAAATCGACTGTTGAGAAACATTTATTGATCACTTACTCTTGTACCAGGAAGTGCTCTAGGCACTAGGAACATATAACAGAGATAAGACAAATATAGTTTGCGTCTTTGGGTCCTTGACTGAGGCTTGTTTTTAATTGTAGAAGGTTTGGATTATGTATCAATCTGTACTGCAACAGCTGATCTAAGGTCCCTAAGAGTGTATTTTGTCAACCTTTACGCTAACTTTAGAATAAGTGGACAATGGCTATTTGTTGTTCAAACTTGAGGTGTTCAAGAGCTGCTGTTCTCTTTGGTTCTTTGTAAGTTAGTCTTGAGTTTGATATTGTTAATACTTGTTTTAAGTAAATTATAATTCAGCAAAAATTTTCAAGAAATTCTCATGCTTGTATTAATGTTATTTTCTGATTTGTCGTTACAGTGTTTTTAAGTACAGAACTTCAAGCTTTACAAATATTACAGAAGAAGAAACATAAAAATTCTCAGTTAGATAAGAATAGTGAAATTTGCCAGGAAGTTCAAGCTATATGTGATGCTCTTGGGGTCCCCAAGTCAGACACTTCAGACATTCCACTTCTGCTGAGCCACGTGGAATCAAAGGTATCATAGATATATATTTTAAATTTTGTAAAAAATTCAACTAAATGCTAACCTGTCAATGCTATATTCTAAATAAAAATTCCCTTTAAATTGTGATATATAGATGATCAAATTTCTAGAGAAATTTAAATGACTGACTAGAAGTCCATATTGCTGGCAAAGCCCTTGCCCACTGTATGGAAGACCCTACCTGCTCTCCCCAGCACCAAAACAAAAAAATGCTCCCCAAGCTTTATATGTAAGCTAAGTTTTGGTTGTATACATAATTTAATTTGCAGTTAGTTTTCAGGAGTCATATCTTAACGAGTGAGTCCTAAGGCCTTGCCAGAGTTTTCCATGATGAAAATCACTTTGCAAATTCAAGGGCCACTTTCCCCGCTAGGGCTGTAAGACAGTGTAGTGGAGATGGAGGCGTTTCACAAGGTGACCCACACTTGCCAAGGGCCGCTTTCCCAGCTAGGGCTGTAATGCAGTGTAGTGGAGATGGAGGCGTTTCGCAAGGTGAACCACACTTGCCAAGGAAGTTCATGCTCAGCTTCATTCGGCAAGGACAAGCTTCTTTCTTTTTTCCCAGTTTTTATTGGTTATTTATTTGCAAATGTTATCCCTTCCCAGTTTCCTTCCACAAACCCCTATTCTCTCCCTTCTCTCCCTGCCCCCTTCCCTCTATGAGGGTGCTCCCCCTCCCACCCACCCACTCTCCCACTCACCCACTCACTCACTCACTCACTCACCCACCCACTCGCCCACTCCTGCCTCAGCACCCAAGCCCAAGCATACTTTCTAGATTGCTTAATAAGTGTGTGTTGTGTGGCGAATGACTAGTAAGTGACTCTGATAGGGTAGTTAAGAACAGCTATAGCTGTACCTCCTGCATGTTACCTTATAATGTCACCCGGGCAGTTTCCCATGCCGATCATTTCCTATCAGAAGCAAACAAATTCTGTATTTTATGTTTTCTACATATGATATTCCTAGAAGATACTTTGTTATGATTGAGAAAGACAGTCTTTACTTTCTAACTTAGGCTGTTCAGCAGTGTGACAGACAGCAAATCCCTGTCATCTACTGTTCTGCATATTCACCTGTGGTGATGATTGGAGGTGCTGTTCTGCAGTGGGGCAGATCATCTCCTGAGTCTTCTTGCATTTAGACATGAGACATTGCAGTGTGTGTGTGTCAGGGTCCTCCTACTCCTAGGTGTTAGATATGGAGAGTGATGTGACCCTGCAGGTAGCTAGGGCGTTTGGGGAAAACAACCTTAAGGAAATAAATGCACTCTGAAATGATACAGCATCCTGTACAAAGAGCTGTGTGGTCATGATAGAGGTACACTGCTTTGAAGAGCAGAGAATTTACAGTCTGGGACAGTGCTACAGAGGCTTGTTCTAAGTAATGTTTAAATATAATTCTCAAGATACAATCTGCATGTTAAAAATTCACCCATACTAAATGTACAGAGCAGTGAACTTTAGTCTGTTTTCTATGTCGTTATAGCCATTATTACTAATTATTGACTAACTTTAGAACATTCTAAACACCTGGGAAAAAACCCTGGTCCCGTCTACAGTCATTTCGTATTATCATCCCAGTTTTCAATGTGACTTTGAATTTGTTTTGTATCTGTTTATGTAATTTTCCCTGAGAGCATGTATGTGCACCATGTACATGCCTCTTGGATCCCATGGAATTGGGGTTACAGATGGTTGTGAGCCACTTTATATGTGCTGGGAATCGAACCTGGTCCTCTGAGAGAGCAGTGAGTGCTTGTGGTCATTGAACCATGTCTTCAGCGTGATTTTGAATTCTTAATTACTGCGTCTGTTGTTTGCTGTGGTAACTGTATAATATGACAGTGAACCACTCCCCAGGAAGGGGAGCTCAGATTTTCACTATGTTGTCAGCTTCTTCAGGGTAAATGATGATTATTGGAATGACCTGTGATGTTAAGAAAGGAAAAATAATTATCCAGTGTCCTGTTTACAAAGTAAAAATGAGACCCTCAATCAGTGGCCCTGCAAAAGTAATAAAAATGTGTGTCAGGACTGGAAGAGAGAGCTTGTCCTGTGTTGTCTTGTGGAGGAGCAGTGAGAACAGAAGATGTACCAATTACAGTATTCATCTGAGAAAAATCGATGTACTTATTGAAAGTCTTGGCTTCCTTCTGAGCGTTTACCAGGAAGGAAAGAGCAGCATGTTAGAGGAGGCTCCAAGTCACCGAGCACCCGTGGTGACTCCTCTGAACTCACCTGCGCAGAGTGCCCTGTGGCACCTGCTGTGTGTGACCCTCTTTCCTGCTGGGTGGAGGGGTTTCACTTTAGCATCGTCATTATTTGGTGTTCAGAACAGCATATCAAAGAAGAAAATGGTTTTAACTTTATATATATGTATGTATATATGTAATTTTTGTAATCTTTCATGTTTACTTTTAGGTGAAGGATATTCTCTCTAAAGTCCAGAAAAGTCATGTGGGAAAACCATTGCTAAAGGTTGATTTAACTTCTGAACAGGCAGTAAGTGGTCCTTTTATTAGTTTTATAACTAAGTTAGGGCATAACCGTATTCATTTTAAAGCATTTTTGTTCCTGTAGTGAAATACTCGTGACAGGCTGCCATTAGTAAAGAGACTTAAAGACTGGAAATCTAAGCCACATAGTGCCAGCTCTGGTGGGGGTGTCCTTCGTCTCTGCCACTCCTGATGGGTGGCAAGGCTGGTTTGTGTACATCAAGAAGACCCCGATGAAGAGGCATCCCACAGTCCTTTGCAGGGTCTTACCTATAGTTAGTTGATGTAAGACTTCCTCCTTGGCCTCACTTCACATAGCTCTGTGTTCTTCATGTTCTCTCCCTATACCTGCCACCTTGCAGACCACACCTCCCTCCAACAGGAACCTCTGAGGGAACAAGCAACATCTAGTCTATTGCACTGGCTTCCTTTTATAAATGGAACTTTAGTGCTTTAGAGAACTAGAATTGATATTCTAGAGTAGTCTATCACAACACTGTAATCAAGTCATTAATTTAAAATATCTACTTACTCAAGAATATTTATAGTGGCCAATATGTTAGAGCTGTGATTTGAAAGGGTAGTTTGTGAAGCAAGCTAGATGGGCAGTTATTAGCATAGTCTTTCCTTATTAATGTGCACTGCTTAGTAAATTGATGTTTTATTAATAGAAGATATAGGCATCTTTAATAGCTTCTGAACACTATAAGTGTTTTCTCATTAAATGTTATTTAAATATTTTTTCATAGTCTCATAGGATCATAAAATGATCATTTAGTATTTAAAGTACATGATTTTTCAAACTTATTCTCTGAAGAAGAGTCAGAGTCTAATCTTATGGTTTCATCCCCAAATTCTTCAGGAAAAGCTGGAAAGAATTAATGATGCTCTTTCCTGTGAATACGAGTGCCGCCGGCGGATGTTAATGAAACGATTGGATGTCACAGTGCAGTCCTTTGGATGGTCCGATAGAGCAAAGGTGAGGCTGCTCTCCCACTGGTGTCCTGTAGGTGGCAGTGTGGGGCAGCTCGTGCCAAGCTTTCTCTGCTGTAGGTGCTTGGGCCCAGTCACCCTTTAGTTCTGTTCACTTACCAGTGCTCTTCCACACAGTGTTGCTAGTCTCCTACAGGTCCGTGTTTGCTGATGACATTCTCCCCTGGCTTTCACCTCCCTTTTTAATTTGCATGGCTTGATTTATACCAGTGCATAAAGGACTGTTTCTGTGAGCTGAGTGAGGTACAGATAGTGAATAACTAATGAAGAAAGCAGTGTGGGATCAGATTTAGGGAGAACTGATGTTGAAACGTGTTTCTTGTGTCTCTTAGGCCATGTGACTATGGCTTTCAGATAGCTTGGTGCCTTTGATCTAGTGTTGGTCTGGGGTTTTCTCTGTTCCTCCTACATCACAGTGTGAGAACTTTCCAAACAGTAAATCACTGGACTTTGCCTATTTCCAGGAGTGCTGTCTTGGGCTCTGTAAGGTCCAATATGTGACTTTCCTTGACTGCCATTATTCATCTAGCAGCTTTCAGTCTGTACCCTTGGCTTCACATCTGCTGCCTGCCGCTCAACCTCAACCACAAGTGGAGCTCTGATGTGACCTCGTTAACGCTGTTTGCCACTTCTTCTGGGTTATAGCGCTTGGTGTCACTACCTCTCTGATTTAATATGCTTCAAGGTTCATATGCTAGAAGCTTGGTTCCCACCACAGTTGGTCAGCGGAGTCTAGCGAGAATAGCCTAATAGTCATGAATGGTCTAACCTGGTCTTGAGGTTTGGTCTACAGGAGTGAATTAGTTATTGTGAAGTGGGCTGTTTAAAGTGCAGCTGTCATGAACTTGACCCCTCTGCAGCGTAGTCTTCTCTTTCCACATCATTTTCATGTTGGGATGGGACTGGGGGGCCTCACCACCATGTCATTTGGATTTTTATTAATCACTAGAATCACAAGCCAAATAAACCTGTAAGTTATCCAGCATCAGGGATTTTGTTAAAGCAACACAAAAGCAATATATAAGCTTCATTCAGCGAGTGTCTAGCCTGGGATAGACAATCTAAGACCCCGGCAGTTAGAGAACTCGAAGACATGGAAGGAAAAGTTAAACTATCATTATTTGCAAATACATAATTTGTTTAAAAAGCATTCTACAAATCTACTAGGAAATTCTTAGACCTAATGAGCACATAGCTAAGTTGTAGGATACAAATTCAGTATTAAGAAAGTAGCTGTTCTGTGTGACAGCAGTGTCCTCTTAGTGCCTTTTCACATGTCTGTTCTTAGGACCAGCTCTTGTGCTAGCTACTTCTCTCTTCTTGGTCCTTGACGATACTTCTGTCTCTGTCTGCCGCATTGCGCAGTAAACCAGTCCTCTCTCTGTAGTGACACACCAACAACAGAGATGCCAAGTCACGTGGCTATCATCAAGAAGATGAGTTTCTAGATAATTTTGTGGGAATAGATCTGAATGGAATGCACCCCTCCCCTTTTTGGGCAGAGACTTGGTTTATCTCACTACCTGTCGTGTGTCTGTTTAAGTTACTATTTAGGTCTTCTGGCTTTAGTTTTGGAAGATTTTGTATTAGGAGGTTCATTTATTCTAGGCTTCCCAGCTTTTTACAGTTTTCAAAGTAATTAGTAGTAATCTGTAATCTGTATTCATTGCAGTCTGTTGTGATGATACCCTATTATCAGCTTGGGTAAGGGTTTGCCAGTCTTTCTTTAAAGCTCAATTCTTTGGTTAATTTTAAGTATTTTTTTCTCTTTAATTAATTCTCCTCTGATCTTCATTATTCTTTGCCATCCACAGGGCTCGGGATTGGCTGATTGTTGCTTTTCAAGAGCCTTGAGGTGCACCTTTAGGCCGCTGACTTGAGACTCTTAGAATTTTTACTGTGCCAGCTTTTTGATATAAACCTTTCTCTTAGGCCCGCCTTTTATGCACCCCAGAGGTTCTGAGAAGTTGTATTGTCATTGTCATTCATCACTAGGAATTTTAATTTTTTCTGTATTATTTCTTGGGTGATCCAGTACTAATTAAAAAATGCATCATTTAGTCTCCAGTATTCTTGTGGTCTCTTGTTAATTTCAAATTTTATTCCATTGTGTTCTAATATGATGTAAGGGACTCTATCTGTCTTATCTTTTTCTTTCTTTTATATTTGTTGAGACTTGGATTTCTGTCCTATGATATAATGATTTTTAGAAAAAGGTGCTGTGCTGCTGAAAAAAATAAATGTACTCCCTGTTAGGTGGAGCGTTCGGTATATCTCTGTTATGTCTAGTTGATCCATAGTGGATTTAGATCTGAATTCCTTCACTTGCTTTTAGTTTAGAAGATCTATCTAAACATGAGAGTAGAGTATTGAAGCCACCTCTGCCCCATTGTATAAAGATTCATGTGACCTTTTAATGTTCGTATGAAATTAAGGGCTCCAATATATTCAGTGCATGTTTACAATTTCTGTATCTTCTTGACGAATGTTCTCTTTGTTAGTATGTAATACTCTTTTCTATGTCTTCTAATTAGTTTTGGTTTGAAGTTGACTTTATCTGATATAAGGATAACTGGTGCTTGTTTACAATTTCCATTTGCTCGGTAACTTACTTTCCATTTTTTCATGTCTTTGCTAGCTCTTTCTTGAAGATATAGTTGGTTCTTTTTTTTTTTTTTTTTTTTTTTTAAGATTTATTTATTATATGTAAATACACTCTAGTTGTCTTCAGACACACTAGAAGAGAGTATCTGATCTCATTACAGATGGCTGTGAGCCCCCATGGGATTTGAACTCAGGATCTCCGGAAGAGCAGTCAGTGCTCTTAACCACTGAGCCATCTCTCCAGCCCTGGTTCTTTTTTTTTTTTTTAAAATCCAGTCTGATAGTCTATATCTTTTTAGTGGTGAATTGAGATCTTTTATAATTACGGTTATTATAGACAGGACCTTACTATATTCTGTAAATATACTTGATGTTCTGTTTTGCTAATTTATTGGTGTTTCCTTTCCTCCTCCTATGTTAGTTTCAAAAGTTTGTTGAGCTGCTGTGTTGTATTTAGTTGTTTCTTCCCTACATCTTGTTTATCTGAGCTTTTCATGGAGTGTAACTTTGATGTATTATGGTTAAGGAGACAGGCCCATCCGCCTGCCTGCCCTCCCTCCCTCCCCCCCTCCTCCCTCCCTCCTCCCTCCCTCCCTCCCTCCTTCTTTCCAAATATTCCATTAAGAATTTTCGGCAGTGCTGGATTGGTTGGCATGAATTGCCTTAGTGTGTGTTTGTTTCGAAGCACTCTTATTTCCAATCGGTTTTGGAAGATGGCTTTCCTGGGTATAGCATTCCTGGTTCACATTTGTTTGCTTTCAGAATGTGAATGTTTCATTCCAAGCTCTTCTGGCTTTTATGGTTGCTGATGAAAGGTCTGGGGTAATTCTGATACTTCTGCCTTTGTGTTTGAGTTGATGTTTTTCCTGTGCTTTGGGGGTTTTCTTTGTCCACATTGTACTTGACATTAGGATTATGCCGTGTGGAGTTTCATCTCTGGTCATGTCTGGAGGGAGTTCTGCATGTCTCTTTCTTGTGTTTGAATACGATTTCTTTCTCTTAAGTTTGGGACCTTTCCTGCTACATCTTCAGTAACTAGTGCACCTGTTTCATTCATTTTAGCTCTGGACTTCTTTTACACCAGACTTCTTGGAAATTTCATTCATGTTCCTAATATTTCCTCCTTCCATGTCATATGTTCTTTCTTTCCCCTTCCATGTCTGTGCTTTTGTCTCAGACTTGCCCTCTATCCCTGACACAGGTTCTGCCGTGTAGTCTTGTCTATTAAAGATGCTTTCAGCTGTGATTTTTATTTGATTAACCATCTCCATATATTTTTCTGTTTTTTTCAACATTTCAATCCCCTTGATGAATTTTTCCTTCATAATTTGAATATCTGACTATAATTTTACTGTTACTCACTTAACAGACTGTCTTGGTCAGGGCTTGGATTGCCTTCCTTAGTTTGTGCATCTATTTCTTTGAGCCTTTTTATGACCATTAATTCTTTTAAAAGTCTCTGAATTATTTCTCAGACACTCAGCTATCTCTGTAGTTTGGATTCCTTCCTAGGGGTCTTGGTGGGTTGGAGATGGTTCATGGGTGGTGGCTGTGTCATTGTGTTCATGTCACTGTGTTGTGTTTTGTCCATTTTTTGGAGTAAGCTTATCTTTATAAGTTTTGACTTCCTCTTCCTTTAGTCCAGTTTTAATATGTTATATTCTGTCATCTTCCTAGAGCAGTGGTTCTCAATCTTCCCAATGCTGCTACCCTTTAATATAGTTCCTCAGGCCGTGGTGACCTCCAACCATAAAATTATATTTGTTGCTACTTAATAAGTATGTTTGCTACTGCTATACACTGTAATATAAATATTACATATAAATATATGACCCCGTGAAAGGCTTGACCCTGAAAGGGGTTGTGACCGCAGGCTGAGGACCGCTGCCTTAGAGGAGTTATTTGTGAGTTGTGAGTTCAGCCGTGGGGACTGGCGAAACTTGGTATTGATCATCTAATGGAATATCTGACGTGATTCTGTCTGGGCTGTACACCAACAGGACCAGGGAGGGGCTGTACACTAGGCCTAGAGACAACCATATGGATTCAAAACTTTGGTCTGCCCTTGGAGTCTGTCTATGAGCCCACCAGGGGCAGGATGGCAAATGTCAGACTCACTGCAATCTGTGTACTATCTGGGGGCTGTGGTTAGAGTACAGGACTGAAGTAAACTCTGACCACAAAAGTATTGACTCTCAGTCCTGTGGTGAGCACTGCAGAAGTTAAAACCTCACAATAGCACTGACCTTAGAGACCACTGGAGCCAAAGCTCAGGCCCTGTTTGGATCTCTGAGGCCGCTGTGGTTGGAAGTTTGGTCACATGGTGCTTCTGGGACCCTCTGGATCATCTTTCCCAGATGCTCTCTGGACCCCCTGGAACGGAAGGCCTGCACCTACGCTATATTCTGGTTCGTGGAAGCTGGAGGCTTGGATGGGTGCACAGTGATTGCTGGATCCTCAGGACCGGGGGGTCTGGATGTGAGGTGCAGCCGTGTCTTTTTGAAGATTGTATTATATTTCTCATAGGATGCTACAATTTGCCTTACCCTAGTTTTGTACCTTTCCCCTATATTATTTAACATCAGCAGTTTTTCTATATTTAGTTTACTATAAATTTCAATGTGCATTATGGTAGATTTTTAAGGATATTTGCTGTATGAAAGATTTTTAGTTTTAATACTTGAAGCTCCTATGTACAGTTAAATACCATCGTGTCTCACTTTCTCCTAATACTGGAGACATAACCAACTTTCATGTTAACTTGATAGCAAGAAGATAAACTTACTGATTTGTTTATTCTTTCTTATCAGGAAAATTGAACTTGTTCCATGAACCTATTAGTCATTTGAATTTCCTGTTTTCTCTTTGCCCCTTGATGCTGTTTCCTGTGACTTCCTAATTTTCTTTTGATGGCGTTTTTGTTAAGAAAGTTCATGTATCACTTTAAGAATATTTCCTCAATTTTCTGATGATTCTATTTTTAACCCTATGGTGTATAATGTACAGAAATCTTAATCTTTACAATGCGATAGGTTTTCAAGATAAAACTTAAATCAGCTCTGCTCCGTGGGATGTCTTTTGGTGATCATGTGACTCATTGCTGACATCAGTGCTGTTGAGTCAAGTACCCATCAGCTGGTGCCATACCACGGAGAAGAATCTTTCCTCTTCCTGTGATCCGTGCTGCTCTTTTGATCATTTTACATTCATTTATTTATGAGGCTCTAAATATCCATTTTCAGTCTTGCTTCATCAGTCTGTTCTTTTCTTTCAAGTTCCAGTTACTCAGAGAGAGGTAAGGTGGTGGATGTCCTGTGCGCAGGGTCAGGGCGTGGTCCCTGTTTTAGCATGTGGTGCAGTTGGGATTTCTCACTGTTTTAGGGATTTACATTTCCTCCCTCCTTCCCTTCCTTTGTCCTTTCCACCTTTCTTCCCTCTTTTATGGATGCATGCGTCCACCTTAGCCCCCACACCCCCTTATTTCTGTAACTTAAGAAAGCTGACAATGGGGATGATAGACACACAATCCTAGAAGGGTGTTCGAGGATTAAATAACTCCAAGGTTAGGCAATCTGGTACATTTAATAAGTGTAGATGTTACCTTTAAAAATGACAAATTCATATTACGTTTTAGTGTGTGGTAGGACTCTACTTTAAAAACCCTTTGTGTCATTATTGCATACTTGGTTTCTAGATTAACCTTAGATTTTTATTGAGTTGTTTATTTTCTTGTCTTCCTTTAAACCATTCCCTACAGTTTTAGGTGTATAAGTTAAAGTGAAGGAAACCTGACAATAGCCAGCACCTCTGCCTAGGTAGTCCTCACCATCGCTTCAAGTTTGGATTTTGCTTTGCAAGACTTATTACCTGCTTTGTATTCTGTTATTTTGTTCTACTTATCTGTGGGTTTTGTTGTTGTTGTTGATTTGACTACATACTTTGCATTAGATGTTAGGACGCTTTCTCTCTTTTCTGTTTCCTTGCTTGTATATTGTGAGTTTTCTTCTTTTTAAAGATTATGATTGTTACTGCTTTCATTCAGATTTACTTCTGCTAACTTTCCCTCCCTCACTGTCATTTAGGCAAAAACAGACAACATAGCAAGAATTTACCAGCCCAAGCGCTATGCTTTGTCACCTAAGACAACAGTCACGTTGGCACATCTGCTTGCGGCCCGTGAGGATCTGTCTAAGATCATCAGGACAAGCAGTGGTATTAGTCGGGAGAAGACGGCATGCGCCATTAATAAGGTGGGTTTTTCTTTCAGTTTGGTGGAAAATAAATTTACAATTTCCTGGTTTTGTAGTTTTACATTTTAGCCCACTTTTTTTCATTTATATCCTGATGGATGAGAAAGGAGAGGCAGAGGGGCTTATATCCATCCATACTTAAGTATCGCTTTCTAATTAGAGGACTTGATTTGCTTTTTCCAGTAGCTTTATCAAGAATTTTCTTTATCCATTTGGTTAGTAAGAATCTTCAGGAACTGTTGCCACCACTTATTTGATTTATTAAATTAAAATCTCTTTTGAGCATCCATTTCTTGAGTCAGAGTGTAGATGCACTCTTAGGATAGTGGTTTTCATGAGTTCAAGGTGTCTGTGACTGATGGCCTAATGGCAGCAGATGCATCTGAGACACCACAGATGAATCAGAACGTCGCCAGTGGCTTGAGCAGAAAGTTTTTTCTATCTAGTTGAGCATCAGCGGGAAATTTTATGACTAAAGAACAAAAAAATCCAAAGCAAGGATGCGGTAGTTGATAAGGATTTCTTCTCACTTTGCTCTGGGATAGGATTTCTTGCCAGAGGCATCTGTTTTTCCCTCCCCTCTCCTGGGGAGGTGCTTGCTTGGTAAGTGCTCTACCAAGCCCACACTGCTGTCCTTCAGGATGGTCGCTTAAAGTCGTCTTCTCTGAGCTTTTACTTTGTAGTTTCTGAGAGCGCTTGCTTGCTAGCTGGTTTGGATAGCATCTTTATGTACTCGTTAGAGGTCCTAGGAGACGCGCGCTAAGAAAGCTGTTAGATGTGTATGATTGGTAATGAGCACATTAGTACTGAGAGTTGAAGCTTTTAGATAGGGAAGTTTGCTGTATAGTGAGAATGTATCAGTGTCAGTATCAGGGTTAGTGTGCATTGCTGGCTGGCCTGGAAACTCTGCAGACCAGGTAACCTGGACCTACAGATACCAGCTGGTCTGCTTCTGGCTCCCAAGAATGGGGATGAAAAGCCTAGGCCACTGTGCCTGGCAGAATTTAGTATTTGTGACATAACTTCTATGCATTTAAGATGTTTTTTTAAATGTATAGTCTAATTATATGAACCCCTGTGCCTTTCTTCCCTCCAATCCTCCCATGCACGCCCCACACCCTGTGCACGAACCCTTGCTCACTGTCTCTCCAGTCCATGCATCTTTCTGTGTGGCTCTGACCTGCAGTGACATTGCAGTCTGGCTGACTCTTTTGTTGCTTTGGGTGAATGGTGAATATTTTGTTTCTTCTTCTGTTGGATTCCTCTTGGCTGTGCCAGGACTGGGGCAGGGCTAACATCCTCCAGAGTTACCTATGGTCTGTCATGAGTATGCAGCACAGCGTATGTCTGTGGAAGGGTGGAAATTTCAACGCTTCCCTTAGTTTATCCTTCCAAGTATTGTTAAAAGCACAGTGAAAGGCATCGGTGTTTGTGTGCATGCGCTTGCATACACGTTTATTATTCCTCATCCAAAGTGCTGAGTTTTAAATGATATTTAATAAAGATTTAGGTTACAGTATTTTTAAAAATAAATATTTCAATTATATGTATAATATATATATATTATATAACACACACACACACACACACACACACACACACACACATTTTGTGTCCCTGTGCTTCTACTGCATAAACTATGATATCATTTATAGAACTTTTCACTGTGCCATCATGTGCTTAAAACATTTTGAACTGTGAAACATTTTGCATCTTGTATTGAGGGTTAGGATGTCTATGCTATAATAATATATAGTATGTGTATCACTGACCTAAAGTCTGTTCTCTTGGGGAAAGAGCAACCTAGTGAGTCTGGTCAGTTTCAGGGACTTCTTGAAGCAATTTAGGGTCGTTTATATCCTTTATTAATGAGCTCTCTATAGGAGAATATTTCCCTATGGGAGGAAATGGCTACAAATCATATTGGGATTGCCGTTCTGTCTAACTGCATGCTATATAGTCTTTATATGTTGGTAGACTACCATTGCCAAATCTATCGCTGTGGGATGTCCAGAGTTTCTCATTTATAAATAAATGAATATGAAGTTGACTAATGTAGGTTAAACAGTCTGTGTCTTAAAAACATTTTGTTAAAATAGTTCTTAATGTAACAAAACCACACTTACAAATTCTGCTAAACAAATTTAAATGAGAGAAAACTGACAAGTCCAACTTTTAAGAATACTGTTTTAGTTTGTTTAAAAGTGATACCATACTCTGAAGGATTTGTCAAACATTGCACTTACATTTTCAGTATTAATTCATACCATGTTCAACCCTTTTCTGTTATTTAAAAGATTTGGCCTCTTTATTTATAAATAACTTTAATATCACTTAAAATCTTTGTAATTTTTAACTTTGAAAAATAAAAACTTAAAGAAAACTTTTTGTCTTCACACAGGTGCTTATGGGAAGGGTTCCAGACAGGGGAGGACGGCCAAATGAAATTGAACCACCACCCCCTGAAATGCCCCCTTGGCAGAAGAGACAAGAAGGCGGAGGGAGGGGTGGCTGGGGAGGTGGAGGGGTGGTAGAGGAGGTGGTGGGGAGGAAGAGGTGGATGGGGAGGTGGAGGAGGAGGGTGGGGAGGGGTGGAGGAGGAGGTGGAGGAGGGTGGGGAGGAAGCGGTGGGGAGGGGTGGCCGAGGAGGTTTCAAGGCAGGAGATTATGGTGGGAGGGAGATTATGGTGGAAGAGGGGCTATGGTGGGAGAGGGGTTATGGTGGGAGAGGTTATGGAGATCCATATGGAGGAGGAGGTGGTGGGGGTGGGTACAGAAGATACTGATACCTGCAGATGTTAGAGAACACTGCTTCTTACTAGATACAGTAGATATAGTGTTCTGAGGAACATACTTGAACATCACCCTGAGGTAGATCATGTTAGTGCCCCCGAGGAAGGCATTCCTGAATACAAAAGGCCATTTGTATACCGGGTGATGATCCTGCAACATGATTTTTTTCCATATTCTGTGTACTAAAGCATGCTGTGTCTTTTTAAAAAGCAAAAACAAAACCTATTTTTTAAAATGTAAATATTTATTACCAGCAACTTGGAAAATGGGATGTATTTTATTGTCATGTTTGAATTTAGACTGTAAACTGGTATTTTGTTCAGGGTTGAAACACATATGACACCTGCCAGTAACAGAAAGGAATCTAGACTTGAGTCATTTGTATTCCTGGGGATCTGTCCTGTATTGTTAATTCTATTTTACAAAATAGAGGAAGTATCTAATGTGTGTGTAGTCAGTTGTCCTTTTTAAAATTGGTTGAAATTCCTCTGGTCAGGTTTTTATTAAATTTCTGTTAACTGAAGACATCTTCTTTATTTCACTGTGCACATGACTTATTTGCCAGTTGAGTTTGAACCTATGTGACTGACTGGCTAAGTTAAAGTTGTATGACCTAGAGGTGGTGGGTGCCTACAATGAAACTTGTCTGGACACAGCAGGGCAGTTACACACACAAACTCACAGCAGCTGTGACAGCATGCACACGACACATAGCTTTGCGAGATCAAGCCAGACAAAATTCCACCTTCTCCCTGAGGGAGACGCTGGGGGAGGCTGAGTCGGGATGTGGGACATGAGTTTACCTATGATCTCTCTAGTAGATGTCCTAAGCCCATGCACACAGACACAGCACTAAGTAGACTCAGTTAAAAAGCCAGAGGCACATGAAGTTGAGAATAAAAGTGTGTGTGCACATGCATGCGTAGATAGACGACTCCGGCTGGCCTGAGCGCAGCAGGCATGGCTCTGCAGGCCTTGCCTTTCTCTCCCATTCCCTCCACCTTGCTAAAAGCTTAAGATTCTGTTCCTGAAGCTTGCTACCAAGGTATGTTTCATTTATTTGGCCACTTCCTCCTCTGAGGGTGACTACGAAGGTCCAGCTATCAAGGTAGTGAAGTCCAGCAATCAAAAGCCCCTTTGGGTCACCTAATTAACATGCCCAATTAAAATTAAACACCTCATCCTAACACGGGGTTTCCCCTTTACCTTTATAAAGTGACATTTTCCTATGTGCGACGTCTGTCTTTTCTCTATCTGAGGCAGTCCTTTGTCCTCCAGGGCAATACCCCTACCCCTCTCCATGTTCCCATCCCCTGCTTTTCATCCTCTATCTTCTTGGCAGTGTCTGTTCTTCTCTGCCCCCCGGGGCAGGTCCTGAGCCAATACTGGTCTTGCAGTAAAAATAAGTGAAATTATCAAACAATAAACAAATGAGATAAGAGTGACTTTAAAGGAGCACAGGTTCATCGCAATTTTACCTGATGCTATGAAAAATAGCCTGCTTCTGCAAAGTGCCGAGGCTTGAGATACCAAGCTCTGAGTGGTGCTTGAGTGGAAACAACCTTAACTCAGAGGTTTGTCTTCAGTCAAGATAAGAAAGGAGACACCCCTGGTGAAATGATTCATAAATGCATGGGTAATTATAGGCCCTATATTTAGGCTGCTAACTGGTATTTTCTTCAGGACTTCCAAAGAAATAGGCTCTAATTCCAGCAAAAGGATGGACTTGTCAGTGAGACTGAGTGCAAGCAGGCTAAGAGCAAGAGCTTCCCTCTTCCAGTCCTTTATACAGGCTGCTGCCAGAAATTGTGGTCCAGATTTCAGGTGAACCTTCCCACCTTAAACGATCCAGATTCAGGTTATCTTCCCACATCAGATGTCTAATAAGAAAACTCCCTCACAGGTATGCCCTGCAGCTTGGGCTTTAGCCGATCCTAAGTGTTGACAACCAAGAGTAGATAGAACGGCTAATATACTAGTTATTTTTTACTGTGACTAAACACCTGGCAAGAAGCAGCTTCCTGAAGTCAAGGTTTATTTTGGCTCTTGTCTGTCACGGCAGGGTAAACATGGCAGGTCTTACTGAGTCTAGTTAGGAAGCAGGGCTGCATCCTCACTCAGCAGACTTTCTCCTCCCTCCTCTTTTATTGGGTTTGAATTTCCAGCTCAGAGGATGGTTCTGTCCACTTTTAAGGTAGGGTGTTCCCTCCTCAGTTAAACCTGACTGGAAACACTGTTCTAGGCACACCCAGAGGGCTCTAAATCCACTATGGTGAATAGTGAAGATGTTCTGTCAGAGCTGCCCACTCCTGTGAACTGTTTCAGTGTGGGTTCCAGGACAACATCTGTGAAGAACAACCAACTATCAGTGAACAGCTGGCTTTTGATAAGTGACCAGTGTGTGCTGTTGTATCGTATAGTAAGCTGTAGTAAAATTTAAAGTCATCTTAAAAGTGCAAGAGTAAATACTGTGTGTGCCACAATCAGAGCTAATCCTTTGAAGAATGTGGGATAGAAAATCTGTGTGCTCTCACTTGTAAACTTAGAATTTTTGTGTTTTTCATTTGTGGTAATTGAAACAAAAAGCTTTCCATAATTAAGAAAACACATGTATGAGTAGCTGTGTAGTCTAAAAAGTAAAATGTTATAAAATACATTCATATATGAGTAAAATATTGTGGAGTAGGCTGTAGAGGAATTTTAATTCAATAACTTAGCTGCTCTGGCGAGGGTCATCCATAGAATTTCTAGGTCTATGTGATCTGCAGACAAACCACACACATTCAATCCTTTTGGCTGGGATACAGACATAGACTTAGTGCACACCTTTAATCCCAAACAATGAAAGTAAGGTTAGTTTGTAGAAGGAAGCAACCATGTTTGAAAGTGATGTCTGATTGAGGGATGAATCAATAGGATATGCCCAATTCTCACAAGAGCAGCACAGAAAAGAGATGACTTGAGAACAGAGACAGAGACAGAAAGGCAGAGAGACAGGATGGTTTTACCAGGACAGTTTTATAGACAGGTTGCAGAATGAGCCAGAGAATGAGAGAGATGGTCAGAGTTAGAGGCCAAACACAGCAATTCAGTTGGAAGCCAAGAGTTTCCAGTCTGAATCAGCTTGGAAGATTAGATTGTATGGAGGCTAGAAGCTTCCAGGCCTAGGCCTAGGAATAGTTAAACTGAGAAAGAAACGCTCTGAGCTCAGCCCAGGCCAAGTACTTGTGTACAGCTTTTATATCATGCCTTCATCAGCGGGAATAAAAATTATAGTAGGCAAAAAAATTGTTGAAAATTATTGCATTTCTTCCACTTCATGAGCATTAGTTACTGAGGGACGATTTATAGCTAATTTTTATTTTTATTTATGACAGGCTCTTGCTGTGCGCCTAGGCTGTTCTTAAACTTGACTCTCAAACTTGGTATCCTTCTACCTCACCCTCCAGAGTGCTGAGATTATAGGCCTGTATCACCATATCTGCTTTTTAACCTTTTTAGCCCTAACGATTTATACAAATATGGGAGAGACTTTTGAGTGCTGTTGGGGTTGTCCCCTGCAGCCACTGGACAGTCTTTCCTCAGTCGAGCACTTCTGGATTACAGCGGAGTGGAGCCAGTTCTGTATAACCAGACTGAGCTGTAGTGCAGCAAGAAGCCGCTGTGTGCAGCTGATAGCTCAGGAGGGACTATGACAGTCTTTGCTCAGAACTCGTCTGTACACTACTTGCTGTGCGATGCCAGGACTGGCAATAGGGTGACAGGGCTTTTATGGTGGGTGGTCACACAAGAACATAAATGGATTGGGTAGGACACATGGACACTGGTGATGGACGGCATTTCACTGGTCCCTGAAACCTGACACCTTTTTGGATACTTTCTCTTTGTTGCTTAGTTTTTTAATTTTATGGTTTTTTTTTTCTATTTTATACTTTCTGGTCCCTCTCCCTTCTGTGTCTTTATCTACTTATCTACTTATGAACATCTGTGGGTATGATCTTACTAGAAATTTCCAAGTTAAAGTCGCAACTGAGTTTTCCTCTGAGCTGAGTGAGCTCAGTGCCATCTGACCACCTGAACTGACATCAGCAGGAAGTGGGTGTTTATCATTTACCAGTGCTTATGGCAAATGGTGAGGATTTATAGGCAGAAAACATCCTGAGGGATAGTTGATGTGTTTACTATGTAAGGAAGACAGAGCTTGTGGTGAGACCTCTGTGAGTTGGAATTGAGGGTGAACAGGAAGCACTTTCACCTTTGTTCAGGGTCAGCTTGTCAGAATGACCTCATTATTTCACATGAAATACCATTAATTGTGGAGATACATTCCCCTACCCCCCCCCCCCATACACACAGTCCACAAGTACCACAGCATGGAATGCACACGTGGCTGGCATCCTACTCTGGATGGGTCCCGTCAACAGAAACTTTGGTTGGGGAGAAAAAACCATGGTGCTTCTAAGCACTCCAAACGATGTTTGATTCTCTTCTTTCCTTTCTGGTTCACTTAGCTAGATCCATGGAATTAAGAGTCACAGGAGATGGCCGCTTTGGCCTCTTTAATTAATGTTGAGCATTTTACAGACTTGATGTTTGGAGAGGTCGTTCATTATAAGATGAACATATCCACTGTGACTTCCTTATCCTGTAAAAAAGGCAGAACATTTTAACCCAAGTAATCTAGGTGCCGCCCCCCACCAGAAAACTCTTCTTAATAGAATGGAGGAGTAGTTTTGGTTTGAATTCTGGTAGAAATTCAAACAAAATGCCTACATGTGTATGAAGTAAAGAAACACAAGACCTTGAAGTTATAGGGATTGAATGTCTTTTATGATATAAATATGAGACACAAAACATACAATAGGTATAAAAAATTTTACAGTATGTACATTTCTTTCTCGAAGCTTTTACATATACATCTTTAGACAATTTCACAATTGGTCAGTAAAGCCAGTCAAGAGGAGATGAGCAGAGACATTGCTGCTCACGGATAGGATCAGCCTTGCTTTGGCAGACACATCTGCCCAAACATTTCAAGTCAGTCTGGCAATCAGAACCTTGTGTGACAAGCCAACCTTAGTTCCAGATTGTCTCAATAGATCCCACCTGCTCCTACAGCTCTGCAGGGACAGGACCAACTCAGACTCCAAGCATCCTTCGTCCTGGTCCGGAATGTAAGGAATTGTTAGGAAACTACTCTCACCCTGTCTTTCCTGTCCTTCTGCTGTCTAGAAGGTCATCTAGCTGTGACAAATGACTGTGGCCCTCTGAATTCCTATGTTACAGATTATTTACACAAAAACTCACCAGGAGATCTTGATTGGGGATAAGAAATGAGGACAAGACAGTGTCTACAAAAATTGAGCTCTACACTTGTACTAGTGCATAGCAGAGGAAAACATCCACAAGGAAAAGTAGGAAGTTTGAGGTCGGCCATTAGTCATATCATTCCACAGATTTTCCATGTAATACATACACCTGCCAGAGTGTAGGTACCAGTGGTGTACATGCTTTGCAGATTTCTGAGTGTAAGTAGAATAAGGATGAATTTGTGAGTAAAGCAGTTCACTAAAGTTTACAGAGACATTCACCACAAGCCAGCTCTTTGTCACTGAAACACTCCAAAGAGGTGTGCAGATAGGCAGTGGCCAGTCCTCAAAGGAACGTCTTAAATGATTTGAGTCCTTTAGGGCGCAGCACTGTGAACAGTTCATAGTCCTCTGTAGACTTGGTGCTCTTGGTTGTAGGGTTGAAACTTTCAATTTTTTCCTTTGTTTTTTTCCAGACAGGGTTTCTCTGTGTATCCCTGGCTGTCCTGGAACTCACTCCATAGACCAGGCTGGCCTCAAACTCACAAAAGTCAGCCTGCCTCTACACACCGACTGCTGGGATTAAAGGCCCGTGCCCCCATTGCCCAGCTAGGTTTGGAATTTAATAAGTTAGATGATACTTTCAGATTGCTTGCCCTGCCTATTAAATTACAAGTTAGTGTGGTGCCAGACCTTCCAAGCATGGAAGCAAAGTCTCCCCAAAAGGACACAATTAGATGAAATGTTTTTGAAAGCTACAAGGAAGCTGACCAAAGAGTTTATGAATTGCTTCACAGGCAACAAGACAAACCCACTGATTTTTAACCTTCAGGAAAGGACACTCAGAGACTGTTGCAGCTTTGCAAAGCAGAACAATTTACATTGCTAGCAGCTTGCCTTAGAGTGAGCAGGACTATCCTTGTGAATTTGTGTGAACGACTAGAAAGGTGTCTAAAAGGAGAAAGGCCAAGCTCCATGCATGCCTGATACTATATACACATATTCTACACATAGGTAAATGCTGTCAGCTGTTAAAGCCATCACCTCCCGTAGCTTATTTGTAGATAATAAAAGTGAAGACAATTTTAAGCACAGATTCAGTTCAAAAGAGAACCTTACGATAGTTTACTTGAGAGAGAGACTAGAACGTGAAGAACTAAACACTGTTCACAGACCATGTCTTTTAAAAGGTCACAGATTATTAATTCTATCCACTAAAGAAAGACTATCTGGACAGGCATGTTTACGTTGTTCGACTTAGATAATGAGTTCTGTGTATGACATGGTAATTGCTGATTATGGGTAGTTTTATTTTTGTATTTCATAATGACTAAGACCTAGAGCTATAAGTTGGCCTGCAATCAGACAATGTCAAGTTCAATTAAGAAGCTCTGGATTTAAACACAGGCTACATCTCTAGGAGTTCACTTCTAGGTAGATATGCTGATGTGCCTACAAGCAAGGGAGGAAATAGGGGGCAAGTAAAGGACAGGGGAAGAGGCTCTTGAGATCTGAGGTAGTGAATACGGTAGGGATCGGCTTCACAAACAACGCAGGCATGTCAAAGTCACCACTTTTAGGGTATTGTTTCCATTATGAGCAGGTTTTCGGGTAGAACAAAGTAACTCCCAGTTTGCAGAAACCCTGGGGAAGGCAGCAAATTGATTCACCAGGGGCTCTTTATCTAAGTGGGAATCAGTAAAGCAGGCTGCCTGAGACACTGTCAGGAAACTATACTCTTATTTTAGCACACGTTTGGTATTGGTTTCAGTAAAAGAAAGAAAAGGTTAGAATATGACTGCTCAGTGTTTTACATGCTGGAGCTTTTCTTCCCTTTGACTCAACTGACTGAAAACCCACGACTCACATTAAAGACAGTTAGGGTAAAAAACCAAGGACACCAATAACAGTGGCTATCTCTGCCCTTTGAAAGTTAATCAGTCTAAAGTTGCTGAACCTCTGCAATCAGTTTTGAAGTGAGATCCCAGTAAACCCGTCTGCAGATTCTGTTCCTTGAATTTCTGGATTAAGTACCATCACCGTGGTCCATCTGTGCTAAGACGTGATTGCTTTTGCCAAGCTGCAGGGATTCTATTTGTTTCTGTGCATACTTCAGCTGGATCTTCAGAGCATCGTTATCTGCCCTCAGGGTATTTATCTCCTAAAGGGAAATAAGAATAAGGCATCTTAATAGGACAGCAGGGAGTAGGAAATCAGTTACAGTACCAAGAGCATTATATTTGATTGGCATCTCCTATTTACTGCGGTTAAGAATTACAAACTATTTTCAAAGCAGTTATTTAGTCGTGAGTATGAAATAACACATTACTATCATAGCGATTACTCTTTGCGCAGATCCCAGATGTGAGTGGCTAGCAGACAGAACAAGCCGTTCTTGGCCATTGGGTGGAGGAGGACACAACTTTTGGGTAGTGTGAGGCATGCATTGGAACTTGGCAAAAAGTAGTCTGTGGTCTGGTCTGCTCTGAACTACGGAAGTGGCACTTCAAGCTCTGTGAAATGAGATGTTATAGTTAATGTAACCTACGTGCATAAACCCCTGTTACTGATAACTAGTACTACTTTTTGATGGAAGAATTTTGTCTCACTCCCAAACTAGGATGTAGTGTTTTATTGGCAGTAATCTGTGCAGCCATTGGTTGTTTTCCAGGCTTCTGGTTTTGAGGAAAGTGTCCTTTTGCCAGACTGATTTACATGTGCATCGTAAAACATAGGTGCCTTGTCTAGTTGGCTGGGCACCCTCTGGGTACTCACACGATGTCACCTAGAGTACTCTCTACCTGCTTATGTGAGATTGAGCAGTTGCTGTGAGCCTGACACTGCTACGTGACAATGGATGGCTATCTGATAATAGGGGTGCTTACTCTACCCACGCCCTGGAGATAGGTGTTGGGGTGCACTTTTTGTGGGAGCAGAAAATGCTGACGCGGAGTTTTACAGCCCAAGCGTGTCTGGCCCAAAGTTTTAGTTTCCTTTGTTATTTGGTTCCATGCTGATTCAGAGCTACTACATAAATAAAAATAACATGTTATCAGCTGTCCCTATTGCATGCTCTTTGAAATACAAATTTAGCTAGACTTCCTTGTGGCTGGGACTGTCAGATTAAAGACCAGTCATTGCAGGTCCCTACTGGAAAAGCACATGGTTTGTTCCTCCAAAATACTTGTGGAGAATTCTGGCTCTCAGGTTTCTGTTATGCAGGTAAAAGAAAAAGAGAAGCAGCCAATAAATTGTCAAGGCTCAGGACTCTGGTGACCAGTCACCTGTTCCTTGTAGCATTTTTCACAACTTCGTTGCTGCCTTTAATGGACATGAAAGAACTGGAACCCCAACCTGGACACTTAGCCCTGCATTTTAGAGAGGACCGAACTGGTTGCAGTGTTTAACAATTGGTATAAGCAATGTCTGGGATTAGATCTCAGCACTCAGGAGACAGAGGTAGGCGGATCTCTGAGTTCAAGACCAGCCTGGTCTACAGAACTATTTCCCAGATAGCCAGGGCTACACAGAGAAACCCTGTCTCAAAAAAACCAAACCAAACCAAACCAAACCAAACCAACCAACCAACCAACCAAGAAACAAACAAAACCAAGCAAACAAAACAACAACAGAAATGTCTTGGCATCTGAAACCAAAGTCCTCTACTTTTATCCTGTCCCCCTTTCAAGACTGCTTTTACTGTTCTAAGAGGTAACGGTTGGCGGTTTCTCTTAAGGTGACTACCTTCTGATTAATTTGTTTGCATTCTAAAGATACTTTGAGTAAAAGACATCTTTTCATCCAGAGAATCCTTTTGTCCTGTGTTTCTCCTGATACCAAGTTCTTCAGTCTAGTCACCAAATCAACTCCCAGACCTTCTGTCACACATTGATCTCTGACTCTCCTGAGGGCCTGGCAAGGAGAGAACCTTGCTGGTAACTGCCACCTGTCCCACAGCCTTGTAAGCAGCCTCACTGTATAGTACACTAAACTGGGTGGAGGTGATGGGCCTGCAGACAGGATACAAACCTTGATGTCTGAGGGGAAAGGGCAGGGAAGACATTCATTAGTTAAATTAAACATCATTAAAGCTAATGTCTCCTTCTTTGCCACTGCGATGGCTTAGAGTACCTATATTTGCCAACTTCCGTCCTTTTTACTGTCTGCTGACCTAATCTAGTAACCATTGTGATTTGAATCTTCACTCTTATGCGGTCCCCTATTGGATTTTACGTCAGTGAAAGAACTAAGAAAAAAAGGGGAGTGGGACAGGAGGCACCTGTTCCAGTTCTTGGTAGGTCCGGAGCCTGAGGTGAAGCTCTGGTTTTGGTTTGATAAGGGACTCTTTGTTCTCCCACTTGACGAATGCCCGCTTTCGGACCAGCGCTGGGCTGGGGCACGGAGATGCTGGACTGTGCACATAAAGAGCACCTTGTGCTGACTTTCTTGGAGAAGTCAGCACAAAGTGACCAGGGGGCATCTCGCCGCCAACCCAAGGGAATGATTCTGTCTGGGTGGTCTTGTGGGCAACAGTCCTCTTCAGTCGAACTGAAATTTTCTGTGAGGATACGCCCAGGAGCATGATGGTCCGATCCTTGCTCTCCTCACTGTGGTCCACAACCTCTCCATTCTGGAAAATGAAAGATCCTTCTTCAGGTGCTGTGGAGAGATACATTTGTTAGCTCTCAGAGAAGATGAACTTGAGAGTCACATTTGTTCTAATGAGACCTTTATCTCAGGAGTTCCACATGCCACGTCACTTCAGTTTTAAGATACCCAGTGTCAGGCATGAGTAGAAGTAGGGAGTTTGCATCGGGGTCCATCCATACCAAGGAAAGAACATGTTTTCTTTTTCATCTTTTAAATTTTTTAATAAGCATGTTTTGCTTGTATTGTGTATATATGTACACCACATACATGCCCTTGAAGCTCAAAAGTGGATTTCAGATCCCTTGGAATTGGAGTTACTGATGGGTACTGGGGACTGAGTTCAAGTCCTCTGCAAAAGCGTCAGCTACTCTTAACCCCTGAGTCACCCCTCCAGCCCTCAAAGTTATCTTTTTGTGTTTGCACAAAAGTTACCTAGACAGCTATTGTTCCTATAACTTAGAATCCCTGCTTCAATGTAGCAGGGTTTCCTAAGCACTTGTAAAAATATCAGGATAAATGTATAGATGGAATGCTCTGTAAATGCTTTCTGTGGACTCTGGGTCTTAAGAGCTCTAATTCCTCAAGAATTTGATCCAGCTATCCTGGCAAGAAGTCAGTAACTTCTCTTGGTGTAGGTGCCCAATAGCATCCACTGATTTTCATGTCCAACTTCCACTCTATTATAGCACTCAGAGAGTTAAAATCCATGACAAGTCAGCCATGGCATAGCAATCGAGGTCAAGGTTAACTGGAAATATCAACATGCAATGATCCTTCTTACCCTCTAAAACGCTCCCCCCACCCCCAGCCCAGTACATATTCACAGCAAACATTCCCAGTGCCTACTTACCATGGAGCAGATCTTTGGTTCCCAGTGGACAAAGACTGGACATTGGCACCACAGAGCTGATGTTTTCTGTGGATACCGCCGGGCTCTTGGATCGTTTCTTGCACTCGAACACTACCAGGTCTTTGCACTGTTTGTGGCAGTTCATCCCACAGTCTGCAGACAAGACACTGTATTCAGACGTCTTTCATTTTTCTAGCATTTCTCTCACAACCAAATTCACGGAGTGCTCTCTTGTCAGACCTGGCTGGTCTAGCCTCTGGAGCTAGGACACCTGATGTTCTTAATGAATCCAGGAACGATCATCTCATCATACTTAATCCCCTTGGTAAGCCCTGGAGCTGTTATCAGTGAGTCTTAGAATCAAGCAGCATCTCCTCATCTGGGAGAGACGAGATGCTGACTTGGCAAATTAGGTCCTGAGGTGTCTGCTGATAAAAAGAAAAACTGACCTGGGCCTTCAGTAACCTACCCAGCACTGATTCCTTTTCCTTGAGGATCTGTCCTACAAGGAGCACAGCCATCTGTATTTCCAGAGCCACTGAGGCAAAGAGAGGGTCTGGTAGAGGGAAAACGTTGCCTCTCTGGTCTTATAGACATCCCTCTCTTGGCTGGCAACAATCCCTCTTGGGGCTCTTCAGAAACCAGTTTGGACGCAAGGCTCTGAACTCAGCAAAGCAAGTTTGGGCAACTATGTACAAGAAATGCTATCAATGTGAGCTCTTGAGACAAGGGGAAATGTCCCTAGTCCCTGAAGCTGAGACTTACCTTTACAGCGATAGCCTTGCTTGATCACACCCCAGAGCTGCAAGGCAGAGAAGAAGATGCCACATGTCATTCATTCACCTGTCAGGTGTGAGGCTGTGCCTTGGCACTCACCCTTCGTCCTCATTCTACTGTGTATCACATGGGTAGACCCCGATGGCTCCCTCATGTCCTGCTCCTCTGACAGGAAGCTGCTGATCAAAGACAGCTACTACCTACATACAGCAAGAGCTCTTGTGACCCAGCACAGGACTGACATGGATGAAGCTAGACCCACAGGCTCCTTAGGACTGAGGAGTATGCAGTCCTAGGTCAGAAAATCCACTTGGGAGGAAATTATGAGTTGGGTTGGGACAGAAGACGAAGTAATCTTTGAGATACAAATGTTAAGAAATTGATTTATTTTTGGATGACTCCCCTCGTGTAGATAACACATTCTAGTCACACTCATCCCTCCACCCCACCCTCTTTTATCCTCCTCCCATCCCTACCGACCCCTCCTGTCACTATCTTCCCCTCCCACTGCTGGACCATTTTAGTTTTTGTTCTGGGACACGCTGAATTTAACTAGGACGTCCTTGTGGGTATAGGCATGGAGAGACCCACTGGGACACGGGTAACTTCATTTCTTTTGAAAGGGGAAGAAAGACATGTATTTTCTTATTCTCTAACATTTGAAACAACATGTAAAACTTTTAAAAGGTCTACCCAAATTTCACATTTCTGTACCATTTGTCCCAGAATTTTAATGCACCAAGGAAGAAGAAAAAAAAAAGGCAGAAAAAATTAGATACAGGCTAAACCCATACTATAGAGGACTGTTTTCTGGGACTCTGAGCTGCAATGAGTGAGTATATGAAGACTTTGAGGCCATGACTGTTCTACTAGTTTAAACTGTCCTGTTCTCTCTCTCTTTCCCTCTCCCTCTCCCTGTCCCTCTCCCTCCCCCTTCCTCCCTCTCTCCCTCCCTCCCTCTCTCTCTCTCATTCTCTCTCTCTCTCATTCTCTCTCTCTCTCTTTCTCTCTCTCTCATTCTCTCTCTCTCTCTCTCTCTCTCTCTCTCTCTCTCTCTCTCTCTCTCTCTCTCCATCTCTGACACACCCCAAGAATAACTTACAAAGCCAGCACAGTTGTCACAGAAGGTGGGCTTCAGGTAAGTGGTCTCTTGAAAGTTGTGTGGAAAGCCTAGGCCCAGCTTGGAATAGATGGAGCTGGCCCTCATGAAGTAGGCTGTGATCTCGTCTCTGCTGATGAGGCCTTCCCTGCAGCAATGACAGGCAAAGAGGTGAGTAGAGGAAGGGTGGCTCCTCGCCCTCGAAACAATCTTTCCTTTTGTCCCCCCTCACGCTGCTTTCTTTCAGCAGCCTGACTGCTCCTCATGCTGGGAAAGGGCCAAGTGTGTGTGTGTGTGTGTGTGTGTGTGTGTGTGTGTGTGTGTGTGTGTGTGTGTGTGTGTAAGACTCAAAAGGGAAGTGATATTAAATGTGTGTAGAGAGAGGCAAAGGTGTCTGGCTTGAGATAGGAAGGGCATGTGTAGAACCTACTGGCCATGCGTTTGGTTTTCTGTAGAGAACTAAGATAAAGCTCTTAAAGCCACGAGACAAATGCAGAAAGTGTTGATAAGACTATGAGTTGTTTCCATAATCTAACACCAAAGCAATAAGGAGGGCTAACTGCTTCCTCCTTGGCTGGCCGCATGGTGAACTATGCAGAAATCACATGGTTTTGTGGCTGCTGCAGTTCAGACGAAGGGAGAGAGGCCTTCACTTGTGGCTCGCTCTTCCCAGCACTGATCGCAGAGGCACGGCAGCACACGTGTCTGTGAGTTCCTCAGTGACCACTCAGAGTCTCACACGCCATGCCTCACCTATCTTTGTCCATCACACAGAAGGAAAATGGAAAGCTTGCAGCAATCTTTTCAAACTCCTCCTGAGAGATATATCCATCCTGGTCGAGATCATAGTTCTTAAAGACAGACTGGGAAAAAACATAAAGAATTTCTTCCATTTACTGAAGAGAAACCAGCCATCCCTCCCTTGGGTCAAGATGACAAGGGGGCAGATACACAAAAGCTTGGCCACAGCCTCAGTAACAACAGCACCGAGACACTCCCTATGCTGTGGCACTGGCACACCAGGGCACATCCCAGGCCTCTGCTGCCCCAGCCACTACAGGGTACCCAGGTGCTCGAAACCTGCAAATATCAACTGTGCCTCGCACTGGCTTCTGCACATAGCAACCGCTTTGTGTGGAGGATGGGTCAGTTCCCCTCCATTCTACCCTCCATACAGGGCTCCACTCCCTTCTTTAGCTCACAGCCTGGCCTAATTAGAAGTGCTCCCTCCCTCGAATCCTATGCTCCTCATTGTTCTGCAAATGTGATTCAACTATAAAGACCACCACAAGCAAACGGAACCCCTCCTCAGGAGTAAGCAGAACCAAACAGTGCCAGGTTTCCTAGTCTCCTGGTTAGCATTATTATATGTTGACCTTTGCCCCATACCAACTGATAATTTTTAAACATACGCTCCCCTGCAAGGGCTTATAAGCAAGGCAAATCCACCCTACTGGAAACCAGCGTGTAGCTGTTTTGTCTGAAACATCCTACATATGTGGAATGACACAGCTCTGTGTTCCCAGTCCTCAAATTCTCACCTTTGTGTCTCTTATCACTCTAGTCCTTTCTCTTCCCTGTCACCTAATATTAAAGCAGTGCACACCAGGATTTTGCCTGCTGAAACAGGTACTTACATCCACCATCCTTTGGACGTGTTTGCTGATGGTCTTCGGGTCAGGTTTGGGAGACACTCCAGAGGCCCAGTCCACTACAACTGGTGGCTTCGAAGGTGTCAGTGGCTAAAATGGAATAGGAAAACTCTTGTGGCTGATACAGGGTAACAGGACTCTTTCCTTTCCAGAAATCTGACTGTATGCTGTAGCAGCAGCAAAAGCACAGGTTCCTAAAGCGCTCCTACATGACCACCCAGCAACAGTTGTCATCACCGAGTCCTAGGAAGGAGACCTGGGTGTGCTTTACCTGGAGGCAGACAACACTGTGCTTCACACAGCACTGTGTCTCACGTCACTGCCACCTCCCATTTTTTCATTAATTAATTTATTTCTGACTTTACATCCCAATCGCAGCCCCCTCCTACCCCCAAGTCCCACTCTCGTACCCTCTTCTCCTCTTCCCCCTCCCCTCCTCCCTAGAGAAAGGGACCCCCTGTCCCTGCCCAATACTAATCAGCCCTGGCACATTAAATCGCATCAGGACTAAGGGTATCCTCTTCCACTGAGGCCAGACAAGGCAGCCCAGCTAGGGGGAAGGGATCCAAAGGCAGGCAACAGAGTCCGAGTTGGAGACAGCCCCAGCTCCAGTTGTTAAAGAACCCATGTGAACACCAAGGTGCATATCTGCTACATATGTGTAGGGGGCCTAGGTCTGGTTCATGCATGCTCTTTGGTTGGTGGTGCTCTGTGAGCCCCCGTGGGCCCAGAGTTCCTGGTAGATTGAACCATTCTGACCCTCTTGAGGTATTCAGTCATTTACTGTCCACACTTTGTCTAACCATAAGTTGTTTATGGATAAGACCTGTATGCCACACGTATGTTGAGCAGCTTTCTCTGTGCTTTGCCTAAAGTCGAGCACAGAAGGCCAGTTGGAGAAGGAACTTGATCAGCTTTTAAAGCCCTGCTACACTCAGGAGTCTTAGCACGAGAAACTCACCGGGGCCCTGTGGTTCCTTGGTTCTCGGGCATAGGAAAGCTCATAGATTTCATCTTCGGTGTAGTATAGATCCAGGGATAACTGCAGGTAAACGCGGAACACTGTTAATTGCTAGGACACTCACTGTCTGCCTTTCCCAGAACTTAGGCTTCTTTCTTGGTTCAATTTTCCAGTGGTTCATCTTCTTGGTGTTTAGCAGGGTTTTTGTTTGCTTGTTTTTAGTTTTAATCATTTTATGTGTGAGTGTTTTATCTGCATGTGTGTATGTGTGCCATATACACGCTTTGTCCCTGCAGAGGTCAGAGGGTGCATTAGATCCCTGGAACTGGAGTCCCTGATGTTTCTGAATCGCTATGTGGATGCAGGGAATTGAACCATGGGCTTCTGTAAGAGCAACAGGTGTCCTCAACCAACAAGCCATCTGTCCAGACCCAGCAGTTTGCTTTTAAACCCCCACTAAGTGCAGGGCAGTAAGATGTCATAGCAGGTAAAGTCACTCACTGTGACCTGAGATCAATTCCTGGAACTCACAAAAAGCTGGAAGAAGAGATACAATCCCACAAAGTAGTCTTCTAACATACACACACACACATACATACATACACACACACACACACACACACACACATTCTCTCTCTCTCTCTCTCCCTCTCTCTCTCTCTCTCTCTCTCTCTCTAAATAAAATAAAAATTAGGATCCACAAAGTTTGGCTGGTACAATCCCTGCTATTTCAATGGGGAATATATTGATTCTTTCTTGTTAGAATATTTTTTAAATACTGACAAAGTTCCAAGATATTCTCTTTACGTTGAGATTTACTGTCTATGTTTCTGTATAGAGTTGATGTTCCTGTCTGAGGCTTGCCAAAGTCACTTGTTTAAAGAAAAAGGGCTAGCGTGGGTCCTGAGCTGTGACTGGAGCCCGTGGCGCCACCCGAATGCTCTGAGAGGTAGGAAGAGACCATGGCCACCATCTCTTCCACTTAGCACAAAGAAGCACATTTCAACTTGGGATTTCAGAACGGGAGACGTTTGAATAACCGCAGACTGCAGGGAGCCGACTTGGAGAGTATCGACCACGTTTCTGCAGCTGCACACCGGAGCATCGCAGCTTTGGAAGGAAGTACAGCTGCTTTCACCCCATACCCACTACAGACCCAGATCTCCACTCCCCTACCCGCCCTTGGATGGAATGTCTCCAGGCACAGAGGTCTAAGCTGCAAGTCACAAAACGCAAAGAACAATTCGTTTTCTTCTTGTTTTGTTTGGCTGGGTTTTACCCCTTCCTTACTGTATTTTATGAGCGTACCCTGTCTCCACTTGTGCTCAGCGACATCTTGAGAGTGTAGATTGTTGCAGGTGAGGGCGGGTGGAAGACAAGGCTAGAGCCTGTGATTGGACAGTGGAAAAGGAGGGCAGGCTGAGAGTTCTTGAGAGGCGGGAGAGATAGGACAAAGAAAGAGGAAAGAAGGAAGACGGAAGAAGAGAAAGAGGATCTATATTCTGCGTGGCTTGAAATAGCCATAGGTAGCTATGAATATCTTCTAAGGGATGGATAATTACAGAAGAATTTGTCTTATCTAGTTGAGTAGTTTATATCAATACCAATTGGCTCTGTGTTCATTGTGTGGGCGTTTTGTGGGGGTAAGAATTTACTGATATAAATTCGATTGATAAATTACAGACTTCCAGAGTTTTGTTTTTACCTGGTTACAAGGATTTGTGACTGCTGACCACAGGCTGGGAATGTGAGCAGAATACACAAGAGAGCCATGAGATGGGCGGTTGATACATGAGGCTAGCCATTGAAGTGGCAAGACTGCTGGGACCAGAGAGTAGCCGGCGCTAGCGTGGGATGGTGCCCTTTATTACTCTTTTCATGCTACATGAGAACTTAGGGACAGCTTTCGCAGGAGTAGGAGAAGACCCCTAGAATTCTGCAAAACACACTGCTTAAAACAAAGTCAGTCTCCTGGGTTCCCTTCCTCATCTGAGTCTAAGTGGAGGTCACTGTTACTTAAGAGTGTCAACTCCTCTGTGTAGTTGATCTTTGTGCCTCTGTATCCCATCTATAAAGAGGAGATGGTGGTTCTACTCTGTAGCTAGTAGATGAGAAGGAAATCTGAGTCCCCCTCTTCCCTCCTCTCTACAGCCCTCCCACCAGTTTATAGCAGTTGTTCTCCCATGGGAATCTCACCGTCAGCAGGTGCACCAGGTCCTTGTTGGCATCCAGTGGTGGGGCCACCTCCTGCAGCTGGACCAACTCATTGATGTGATTGTAAAGGGCCAGGAGCTTTTGAACATTCACCTTCCCGTCTTCCAGGTAGTCGGGCATGGCTTCATACAGGGATATGAGGTCCTTGAGGTGCACACCCAGTATGGGGATTTTGAAGTGGGTGCACTCCCCATAGGCTCGCCTGTAGTTGTCATAGTTTCTGCAGGAGGACAGCAGTTCAGTCATCTCACCCAGAACCTACAAAGCAGAACAAATCAGTCACTGGCACCTGTAGGGCCCAGTATACTGCCTGTGGCAGCCACTCTCATGCCTGTCATGATTTTACTCCATCCCTCATATGGTGGACAGTGAGTGATACATCTAATGAGTATCTACTACAACTCCCCAATTAAAACTCCAGATACGTCAAATGTCAGAGGATAGTCATAAACAAAGTACTTGTTCCTCAATATCACTGCATAGTTTATTTTAAATGGGGTTTTATCATTTTATATTAAAGGTGACTTAGTTTTAGAACTAATATAAGCACATGACACAACAATGAATGGTTCAGGACTATACAGAAGGTAATAAGTGCTTTTTCCTATCCCCAAACCATGATTTGCCTTCCCTGGTGCCCTTAAGAGCTCCCAGAAGCATAGCATTGAGTTGGCACATGAGGTCAGCAGGTGCCTCCTTTGCTGCTGGCCTGGGAAAGGATGTGTTTCATTTGGGGGAGTTGCAGCAGTGTAGTGCAGGTTACTATTTTGTGGCTCAAGCTTCTCAAAATGGTCCTGTGTATGGAGGGCGCAGCCAGCTACATTCTTTTTAAACACACCAGGTTCATGTCAGTTATAAATCTGCCAAGTGCAATAATGCCCAAGTTTTTAGAAGCAACCTTGCAGGTCATGTTTTCCCATGAAATAACCATATTACACGCTATGACAAATTCTTTTAATAGAATTGTGCCTAACAAGAACTGTCTCTGTATAGTGAGAAAATAGAGACAGACTATGCTCACCCAGTCACTCTAAGACAGCAAGAGAGCTCCCTCTTCACCCCTTTGTCCAATACTGCTGGCGAGTGTGAGCTATGTGAACTCACAAGGGAGGATGAATGGCAGACTGTAGGGCATAGTAATTTTTTTTTCTTTTCTTTTTTTTGGAGCTGGGGACCAAACCCAGGGCCTTACGCTTCCTAGGCAAGCACTCTACCACTGAGCTAAATCCCCAACCCCTGGCATACTAATTTTTGTTACTGTTTCTGTGGCTTCTGATATACATGTGATCCTTCAGTGTGTTAGAGAATGTTAGGGAATGACCAAAGATGTCCCCGTTTGCCTGGCCATAGGGGAAAGGCTTCTCACGGGCCCAGCATGGTGATGAAAGCAGAAACAAAAGATACTCCTTGAAAGGAGGATGCATACAGGGGTTGGATGGATAAGGACAGTGAGACCTAGGAATATGTCCCTAAAAAAGAGCCCTCTTCCAGTGTAGGATGGTTTGTTTCTGGATAGTAAAGTCCCCTGTCATTAGATGCTCGAACAGCCATCGTCAGCTAGCCTATGCCATTCACAGCTCCCTACATCCTGCTGAGTGGTACTCACACTAACAACTCTGCCATAAGAGGTTAAAGCATATCCTGTGCCATCTAACTAATAATGCGGGACAGTGTGTGAGACACCACCCAAGCAAAATGTGTTATAAAACTGCAGCAAATGGCAGGGGGTGTAGTTCAATGATCAGGCTCTTCCCAACGCTGCGTCTATAGAATATCTCCAACTCTGGAAGTCAAGTGTCCAGGCTGCAAGTGTTCTGGTAAGCTAGTGTTCCAGTATTCTAAAGTGAGGAGAGCTGGGTGAGGGAGTCAATGACAAGGATGGTGATGGAACTTCTGACACCTTGTAGACACAGGAAAGAAGCACACATTGTTTTAAGAGGGGCACAGTGATACTGAGGCCACACACACTCTCAGGTCTGTGTCTCACCCATCTTGATTTCCTTGGAGTTTGCCTCCTTGGCCCCTAACCTTGTTGATAAGAGATATGTGGCCCTAAGGCCCCAGAGAAGACAGCTCACTGACCTTATTGATCTCATGTGGGACATGTGAACTTGTCTCCTTGAGCCTGGAGATGGAGCTGTGACACAGTCCCCCGATCACAGCCATTAGCGTGTTGAAGTTCTGTAGCTGGTGGAGCTTCTGTGACACAGAGGACAGATGACAGCAGAATCACTGTATGTGTCATTACATGGCAGTGCATAGAAGCTGACATCACTATTCTGCACATTTTCCATGTAGTTAGAATAACAGTCAGGAGCAACAGTTTCCCCAGACCAGAGCAAGATCAGCAGGGAAGTCACATGCCCCTCTGTGTTGCATCTGATCTGTGGACTACTGTATAAATTGTTGATTTTCTAGAATTATTGACAACATACTCACCAAAGACTTCTGGACACAACCCCATAAATTCCCTAGACTAAAGGTAGGCTTTAGACAATGTCTAATCTGCTTTTAATGAATATTAGAGCAGGTGGACCATTTCCAAGCTTTCAGAATCACTGGTGTAGACAATCCAGAGTTGGAAAATATGATAATCACCATCTTACTGCATTTATCCTATTGCCAGGCTTATTATTAAGGTAAAGATGCTATTCCCATGAGATGCTCGTGCTGGTAAAGGATAACAGTTGGAGAAGAGACATTTGAATCTCTGACCCTCAAGAATTGAGTATGCCCTCCGGCAGAGCCTCAATCCAGGGCCTGAGACAACTCAGACTGGTCTGGCTCCATTGAAGTTGAGAATTCCCCAAGTGGCTACTCTTATAAAAATAAAGTGTGTCCTGAAAAACATCGAAGAGTTGGGTCCTGATCTCAAGATGGCCCATGTGGCCTTCTACATTGCTCTTGGGTGAGAATGCAGGCGATAACAAAGCCCACTGTGGGTCAGAAGGGACGTAACTCAGACTAGGCTCATGGCCTAGGATGAATGTCTCCATCCAGTCACTCACCTGAGCCACATGGATGAACTTGATGAAGACCTCTGCCCGGAGCTGTGGGGTGGGACGGCTGAGAACCATCAGTTGTACCCACTGGGAGATGCCATTGCACAGGGCAATGGACCGCTCCATGGTGGGGTTCTCCTTTACGCAGCTGTTTACAAGGTAATTCTGATAATCGGAGAACTGGAGGGGAAAGAAAGACAACATCAGAATGTAGCACTGGTACTCTTGAGGTTCTGAGAGGCACGTCAGCTCTGCTCAGTGGTGGCTGGGAACTGGTATGGGCGAACAAGGCTATGGCTGCCTGCCTGATATCTTCACCATCAGACCCAAAAGAATGATGGGAGGAAGATCACATTGGGCCTCTCTACATCAGGTCTATTTGGCATGCAAGGATGAGTACACATCAATTAGCTCAAATAGCATACTCGAGTGGATAGTTTTCTTTCTTAAGAGAGCACACTATAATAGAAAACGTAATGTATTAGTTCCAGCTCTGAATCTTCAGGTGAAAAACAGTTCAAGAACACAATTTATCTCTCCACCTGCAGCTAAAAAAATCTGTGATCATAAAGCCTCCCTATCTAGGACATAAACCTGTTATAAGCATCAACATGACACACTGTGTAGAAGGACTTCCATTCTTCATGGTGCTACACAAATGTGAGGTAGTGTTAATAGGAGAATTAGCATGCTAACACCAGCTTGTTTGAACCACCTCATACTCACAAACTTGAGCAGAAGCCGAGTGAGAAAGATACCTGGAACATGGCTAGCCAATCACGCAGTGGCCATGTTTTCCTAACTATGGATAACAATGGGACTACAAGTGTGAGGATGAACTATTCTGGACAGTCTGGTCTAAGTGATCATTATAGCTGCCATGCCCCTGTCCCAAGAGTCTCTTAGCTTCAACAATAAAGAAGAACAGTCTCCAGGAATACTCCTATGCAGGCTCTGGTGCTGTGCCAAACTCTCTACTCTGAAAGCTAATGTGGGCAGGTGAAATAACTCGGAGGATGTTCTCGAAGCATCAAGGCTGATCTAAGCGCCACTCTTCCTTTCCACTGCTCTGGAGATGGTGGGAGTTCCCAATCAGATGAAGACTGGCCACTCCAACCAGCCTCTACTGATACCTGCTAGACTTGTATTATGGTGGAAAATAAATTTTAGCTTTGTTAAGGCATGTGCGCACGTGTGTGTGTGTGTGTGTGTGTGTGTGTACATACACACAAACATGAATGTGCACAAGTGCAGATGATAGATAGATAGATAGATAGATAGATAGATAGATAGATAGATAGATAGAATGAATATGAATGTGTATTCCCATATCCCCATGCCTGGCCTTGCCTAAATAAAACAGATGTCCCTTACCCAATCCCCACCCACGATGCTGTGACTGCTGGTGGGCAGATACAGCTGAGCAGGATTGAAGCATTCTTCAGAAAAACTGTGAGACTGCTACAGAAAGCAAAGGTCTTCCTTGTTCTAAGAGGAAGCTGCCACCCTCACTCCAATGAGTACATTATATTCCTTCTCACTAGAAATATGTTCAACCTATTTGTCTTACTTTTCTTTTTAAAGAGAGAATTATCCTTGTAATACAATTCTCCTAGAAAGCGTTGAACAAAGAAATCACAGCAGAGATTCTGTCAGGAGCCATAATGGGACAAACGAACAACTAGCAGGTGATCTTCCTGAGATGGCCTGTTTCAGATTATCATACAATCTGTGACAGGTTCACTCTTAGTAGGCAAGATCATGAGAGAATTCAGTTTAGGAAAGATTCCTGCTATTAATTTGCTTTTCCTGTTACTATTAAACATATATAAAAATCATTAAGTAATAGCCCCACCCCTTTGGAGCAGATCTCTAAGATGTACAAAGATGTCCTATCTTGTAGTGATGCTATCTAGACAAATAGATGATTTCTTAAGGCTTAATGATGGTCCTATAGGAATTCCTAAGATTACATCAGTTACTATTAAGCTCTTTTATAGTGGGGCTGCTATTAGGGCCTTTTCTGATAGTCAAAGCTGAAGTGAGAACTCTGCCAGTCTCCTGTGTGTCACCAGTTAATTGCTCTCAGATAGTAACTGGATTTTCTCCTACTTAGAGCACATTCCAAGAGGTTGTAAAATAATTAACCAAAGGACATGAAAGGGAACTAATGGTTTATTATAGGTGCAAGGACATAGGATAAGATATTGACTGGGTTTATCTATATAAAACTTCACTAATAACTTATTTATGCTTTGAAACCTCCAGTGAACCTGTGGAACTGCAGGTGATGGATGTTTAGCCAGATAATTACTCCTAAAGGACATGCATGTAAACATTCTCTGTTGTAAACTTCTATTTCAATTTATGACTTGATATTTTTTGTGTGAACTTGTGATGAACTTTGTCACATGTGATCATATATTCTGAAAGATATATTGGGACTGAGGATAAAGAGATGAGAAAGAAGAGTTTTCCCTTTCTAGAATTTTTTGCCTTTCCCTGTTTAGAAGAATTTTTCCCTTTCTCTGATTAGTATCTTTCTGCTTTTCCCTTTAGATAGCTTTCATAGGAAACTTTTTACTATTTAGTAATAAATGCTATAATTACTTTTCTAAGTGTCCCTTTCTCTTCCAGTGACTTTGGACTAGCAGGCTGAACGTTAGAGCCTGGAGGCAGTTCCTGCTGGGATAGTACTTAATCCTCTGCTGTTTTAGGTGCCAGAGCCTTGTAGTTTCTGGCCTCAGAGGAACACAGGAGGCAGCTTAGCTACAGTAGCAGAGTAACTTAGGCTTAGATAAGTAAACTTTTTATTATACAGCAACTCTAAATATCTCATAAGACCAAGTGCCAATGCTCTCCCCACTCTACTGCCTCAAGAACCAGCAAAGAAGAAGACCCCTGCAAGGGCTGCCCCGCCCCCCCCCGCCTCCCCCTCACCCCGGCAAGATACATTTTCCTACAGCTTTACGCTGAATGGAAGATTATTGTTTGAGGAAGAACAAAGGCAAACAAGAGTCTGCTGAGATAGCCTTCTATGAAGGGCCAGGCCACTCAAAGATGGAAGGTTGACGTTTTTATTTGTAAACAGAATACTGCTCAACCCAGAGATGCTGGCTTTGGCTCAGTCGCATACTGATGGTCACTTCCACCTGCTCCACCTGTCATAAAGCAGACACCGTACAGGTCAGGGGCTGCTCGGCCGGAGTCTCCAGCACAGCTCTCATTTCCAGTGGGATAGTGGTTTCTCTTCAGAGACCATCTGTCTAGCCTTGGGACAGGCGAGGTGTGTTAAGTGGAAAATCCCCAGCTGAAGCTTCCCAGTGGTGCCCAGCACTCTGAGGGATGCCCACGAGGAATCTGGGAGGTTACCACAGTAGAGTGTTTGGGGACAGTCCCAAGTGGAAGCTCCTAGGCTCCTGGTTGGGCGATGATGACAGGATATCAGTGTTATAGGAGAGGGTATGGCGTAATCGCTGTGATCTGGTTTGCTCTTTTCCATCTACACACAGCTAGGCTCAATAAGTCGGTGCTGAGTGATTGGTCTACATCCAGCTCCAACTCTCATAAGCTGTACAGACTTTGCTCGTCATTGCCCTGGCCCTCCATCCTTTACCTGGGAGTCCAGGTCATTCTAGGTCAGGCAACACAGTACCGTCTGTCGTCAGAGCAAAATCAAAGACAGTACCTGCGTGCGGGAGGGGAGCCTGCGTAGAGTAAGTGTGTCATGCTTCAGGTAAACACATTGGCCACTGACAGCATGCTGCATCTAACATGGCGGCAAGTTCTCTAGGGTGGGTGACACGTTCTCTCGTGTGGGAAAGTGTTCTTTGGTGTCCTGTGAGAACAGGATGTGCTGTGATCTCTCCTTGTGGCTGATGGTGATGTTGAATCCCTTCCTCTTCATCTCTCTTTGTTCTGCTTGGCTACAGCAACAGTGTGAGTTAGCACAGTTTGCTCCCAGAAATATGATAACGCTGGCCATTTTGGCACCATTTTATGGATCTAAGTATGCTTTGGAATAAATTGGTCACATCTGTTTTAGTTTTAGAACCTCCTAGAGCCATTCTAAGCCTACCCTGGAATTCCAACTCTTAGGAAGCCTTTTCCTATTTTATCTTCCTGTTCCATTCCATTTCCTTCCTTTACTCCTCCCTCCCTCTCTTTCCTTTGTGTGTGTGTGTGTGTGTGTGTGTGTGTGTGTGTGTGTGAAGGTTACATAACAATTTTCTGAAAGTCTAATGGTTATCATGGGTGAAGGGTATGTGTTCCCTCACATAAGCCTGCATGCAATATATTCTGTGAATCTCTCAGTGCCATAGCTTGAAAGGCTGAGTGAATGCTGGAGTGGTAGGTGGGCACAGAGAGTGTAGGGTGGGGAAGCAGGACATGGGCAGCCAAAGGAATTAGGATGATATTGACTTTTCAGATCCCAGGATACCTGTTAGGGAAGTCTTCCAGCCCTTGCCAAGGAGAGCATCATGCTGGGTTGGGAGGGAAATTGGCTGCTGACTTTCTCTGCTCATATTCCTAAATTCCCCACAGTAGGTTTCCTCTTGCCCCTTGTCTACGTACAGATATCCGTCGGAAGGACTTGAACTCAAGGTAGGTGAGGTGTTCAGACAGTTCTTCAGGTTCAAGATGGTCAAACAGCAGGGACACTTTCCGCTTCTTGCTGGTATTTGATTTTATCCTCTGAGTCAGTTTCCTGGACCAGTCTCGAGAATTACTTTTGTGAGTGAATGAGAAAGGGAGAAGAAAAGAAGAGTCAGTCCCACATGCTTTTCCTGAATGAGCACACTAGTGTGACCCACAGAATTTCCAAAGTACAGTTAGCTAGCTCCATTTGGCAAAAATGATGCAAACCGAGTTTCCCCAGTCTATCTTGCTTTTCCTGATAACCATTCAAAGAAATGAGCCTTCTCGATGCAGCAAGAGAGACAGGAGGGCAGTGGGAAAGGAGCAATTTTAGGTCCTGTTCCTGGCCCTTCCTCTGACTTTAGTCTACGCCTTCCATTTCTTCCTGTATTCCTGTTAGGGTTATGGGACTGTTGGTGGAAATCATAAGAGTGAGCTAATTTTCATGCCAGAAGAGATCAGAAAAGAATAGGGGAAGACATCATGCCTCAAGAAATCGTGGTCAAGAACATGAAGTCACACTGGTCAGGAACAAGTCATTTCCCCCCAATGTCCCCATTTACAAAAATGACCATATAAATTGACTGACCCTAGAATGACCCAATTATTCCCCAATGTCCTCACAGCCCATCCCAGAGAATTTCTTAGTTTCAATTTCACACTAAGCAGAGGAAAGCAGCCAGTGTTGAAAGGCAGCAGGGTGCAGGCTTGGGTTTCTAAACAGGCGCTTCTGAGAGCCTTGACTCTTGACACAAAGATTCCCTGGTTTTAAGCTTGGGAAAGGATACAAATTCTATAGACCTCTTCCCTATGTGTACTCACGACTCTCAAATGTCTGGCAAAGGAAAACATAACTCATGATTCCTTAAATATATCAGGTCAGGAAATATCCTCAATTAACAAGTCTAAAGAACGCACAGTGAAAGAAATCGTGAGAGAAAATATTAGGTCAGAAGACTGAGGTTTTCAAGTGGCCCCGGGCTCTAGGGTTTTCATCTTGAAAATGAAAAGGTTGATATTTTTGGGTAAAAAAAAAATCTCTTTTATCTATCAAGTTATATAATTCCATGCAGAGGAGCACAGAGGACCAAACGGAGAAG
>NC_046158.1:97438632-97506132 GCF_011064425.1 Rattus rattus
CAAATTACCTTTCACCATCAAAATGATAAGTGGTGTTGGCTCCGCCCACGTTTTCGTCAGTCTGCATTTTGTTATTTTATTCTTTTGTTTTGTTTTGTTCTTTTGTTTTTGAGACGGAGTTTCTCTGTGGAGCCTTGGCTGTAGACCAGGCTGGCCTCAAACTCAGAATTCTGCCTGCCTCTGCCCCCTGAGTGCTGGGATTTAAACCATGCATATGTATGCTTTGTCTGCATGTATGTCTGTGCACCTTACATGCCTGGTGATCTCTGAGGCCAGAAGAGTGCATGAGATCCTCTGGAACTGGAGTTACAGGCAGTTATGCATTATGATGGATCCTGGGATTGGAGTCCAGGTCCTCTGGAAGAGCAGCCAGAGCTTTTAACCATCGGGCCATCTCTCCAATTCCTGTTATCATCTGAGACAGGGTCTTACTATGTAGCGGGGATTGGCCTGGAACTTGCTCTATAGACAAGGCTGTCCTTGAACTCAGAGACATCTGCCTGCCTCTGACTCTTGTGTGAGAGCTGGAATTAAAGGCATGTACCACCACATCCAGTTGTGATTTTTCTATTAAAAGTAGAGTTCCCTTGGCCTTGAATTTCTATACTCCAGCAATCTTCCCCTCCTCAGCCTCCTGACTAACTGGTTCTATAATACCAGTGTGCATCACCGTACGTGGACTCAGCAGGCATTTTCAAAACTGTCTACAATAAATAGCTCTTACTTTTGTGGGATGGGAGGAGTGAGATAGGGTCTCATGTAGCTCAGGCTAATGTAAATCTTACTGCATCTGGCCTGCATTCCTGACCCTCTTGCCTCTGTCTTCCAAGCATTTGGATTATAGACAAACGCCACTACACTGGTTGAAATCTATTACTTTTCTTATAAGCAAAAGTGTTCAGATAGAAAAGAAATAGATCATCAAACAATGACCTCTCCTTTGGAGTAGAGAAAGTAGAGATAGAAAAGAACCTAGAGTTGTGTCTAATGACATAAGCCCGTAATTCCAGTTGCTTGGAAGCTGAGGCAGTAGGATAGCAAATTCTAGGCCGGCCTGAGCTACAGAAGGGATGGCCCCGAGCTGCACTGCTGGAGGCCCAGGGAAAGGGGACACTCCAAGAATTGACTCTGGGCTGGGCAAAGGGACAGCATAAGTCAGAAGAGCCTTGAGACCTGCAATGCTAGGAGCTTGGCGATGTGGCAGTGCCACCAACAGAAATGGTTGGAAGGCAATTTCAGGAGAAGCAGACAAAGAGCACAGGCCACAGTCAGCAGAGGGAGATGCGTTTCTTTAGCATCCATTGCTTATTTACCTCTGCCTGGCCTTACAGGGGAATGATTCAAGGATGGTTAACAGGGTCTGTAAATTATGAAATAGCATGGTAAGGAGTAGAAACAAAAACAAAACAAAAGCAAAACAAGGACATAAAACAGAGGTCAGGAGTGAGGCAAAACCACTTAAGTCGTTGTGTCTGGGTCACATGGAGAAGCTCTGCTATGGTGCTGTTGAGACCCCTCTTGAGGTGAGGGGTCTGTGCTTGGCAGAGGCAATGGAGACCTTGGGTTTAGGGAGTGGTAAGCGTGCAACCCAGAAATAGCAGAGATGATTATGAGAAAAATCAGACAGATGGGTAGATTTGTGAGAAGAGAACCAAAGAGAAGAGGCAGTGACTGAGGAGAAGGAAGAGGAGGAGGAGGAGGAGGAGGCAGGAACATGGTTGGCAGGAATGATAGTCAATGACCAGGGAATCACAGACTTTAGACCTTTCCAGGCTGGGGACAAGGTCACTGTCCATCATTGATGCTTGAAAGAGAGCAGGAGATAGAGTCACGGCTGGAGGCTCTTTGTTGTCAGGGAAAGTAAGAGGAAGCCTTGCCTTGGTTTCAGAAGGTAAGAGGTTGAGGAGAGGCCTGGGATGGGTGTTAGAAAGAGCATCAGGCTGTGGGAGGTTAGAGGTGCAGGGAGAGGTCACGGATAGGAGAAGCAAGCACTGACAGAGAAGGCTACATGGTTGGTTCATCCTCACTTGGGTTGTCTTCCCTGAGACTCCTCTCTGATTAAACACCTCCTTACAGATGCCCCCCTCTGCACATAATTTATGGTTTTGGGTTGGCCATGTTGACCATGTGGTTTATCTGTGGCCCCAACTGGGAAAGAAATACAAGAAATAAAGAAGGTCGAGTTAGATGACAGGATTTTTCCTGTTCCACATTAGTGACATTAGTATTCAATGACAGGCTCTAGGGTCCTCTCCTCTCTCAGTCCAGAATCATGAGGCTCTCATTGTTGAGGAGCTAAAACCCAGAGAGGGGCAGTACAGGGTCACACAGCCAGTATTTGGACTTATCCAGGCTGGGAAGCCAATGCTCCAGTCTCAAAGTCTGCACAGTGGTAGTCTCACCTGTAGACAACTGTTCAGCTTTGGATTCTGTCCTCTCTCTGGAAGTGGGACAAAGAAGCTAAGAGCCAAGAAGCTGTCAGGGCTGGTCCCAAGCCCCAGGAGGCTGGGAACCAAAGTTCCACACCCATGTAAACACAGACCAGCTCTGATGCCTCTTAGTTGGCACTGACGAGCTTCCTCCAAATCAGTTCTCGGCTATTATCTTGCTTATCCCCACTGGTCCCCTGCGAGCCAGGGAGGGGCAGAGAGTATTAGCCCCACTTCATAACTGCTAGAAACTCAGACAAGAGGGAAGGCAGTAATTTACCCAAAGTCACCCAGCAAGTCAGGATGGGGCTATGGGGCTGGAGGCCGAATCTCTCTCTCTCTCTCTCTCTCTCCTGTCTCTCTCTCTCTCTCTCTCTCTCTCTCTCTCTCTCTCTCTCTCTCTCTCTCTGTCTCTCTCTCTCTCTCTCTCTCTCTCTCTCTCTGTCTCTCTCTCTCTGTCTCTCTCTCTCTCTCTCTCTCTCTCTGTGTGTGTGTGTGTGTGTGTGTGTGTGTGTGTGTGTGTGTGTGTGTGCCCCACATGCTATTAGGGAGGGTAAGGGTCTTCAATGAACATAGCCTATTGCCTGGCATAGGGAGTGGGTGGGTTGTACACAGTCTTCAGAATAAAGGCTCTCCTGATTTGCAAGGAGAGCAACAGTCTCACCTCTCCTGGAAGGACAGCTACTAAGAACAGCTGTGTTAGCAGGATCAGGCTGCCCAGGAAGGCAGGCAGGAACAATGGAATCTAATCGCACAGAACATAGGAAGCAATAACGGGCAGGTATCCCTGGGTGGGGTCTGGCTACCTACTTTCTAGTTCCAAAAGGCCCCAGGGAGTTCCTAAGCCCACACTGGGCCTAATGCCCCTTTCCTGATGCCCCTCAATGCTGGGGTCTAGGATTGGTAAGAGGCATCTGGACACCTGGAGAGATAGACAGACTGTTGCAGGTAAGGATCAGAGACTTGGAGCTGCTGCTGCTGCTGCTGCTGACGATGACGATGACGATGACGATGATGATGACGATGATGACGATGATGGATTTCATCTTCCAGAGGGAATACAAGTAGGTGATTGTACACCCAAGTTTTTATCATCCAAGGCCCTATAGCCTGATAATGAGTCCCACAGTCATCCTAGTTGGGGTCCTGTCCTTGAGCCTCACTCAGTTTGAAACAAAGCCCTAAAAATGTTCCAGCAGGGGGTTGGGGATTTAGCTCAGTGGTAGAGTGCTTGCCTAGCAAGCGCAAGGCCCTGAGTTCGGTCCCCAGCTCCGAAAAAAAGAAAAAAGAAAAAAAAAATGTTCCAGCAGGAGAGGAGATAGCTCCGTGATAGCACCTGTTCTCGCCCTCACCCCAGCTCTGACTCCCCTTCCGTTACTCCCAACCTAGGCCCACCCTGACCCGTAGAACTCTGGCCTGTTCAGCTTCATCCTCCAAGAGACTCATTTTGTTTTCTCTTTTCTTTTTTCTTTTCTTTTCTTTTTCTTTCTTTCTTTCTCTCTTTCTTTCTTTCCTTTCTCCTCCTCCTCTTCTTCTTCTTTCTCTCTCTCTCTCTCTCTCTCTCTCTCTCACTCTCTCTCTCTTTCTCTCTCTTTGATACAGGGTCACTCTATGTAGATTGTTCTGGAATTAGCTACATAGACCAGGGTGGCCTCAAACTAATAGAGATCCTCCTACCTCCTCCCCCCAAGTGTTAGGACTAAAATTGTGTTCCACTACCAGGCTCGAGACCCATTTGTTAGAGCAGACTCTTCAGTCCTCGTGTAGAACTCTGACAAGAGGCCTGCACTCAAGATCAGGAAACCCATGACAGGCGGTTGATAGACATAAGATTGCCTAAGTATTGCTGCATACAGGGACAGAAAGCAACAGTGCCCAGACCCAGGAAGTCACTCCCTACTGTTCACAGTGACTCATGAGGCCCCTCTACTATATTCTGCTCACCTTACCCAGGATCTGGCCCAAGCCCAAGGAGGGCACTGCTGGCACAGCCTTGCTAAGAGCTGGGTTTCCTGGCAGCCAGTCATAGTGGGCAGGTCTGACCTGTGCAATATGATCTGTGGTTACAGCCTGGGGCAAGGGCTGGTTGCAAAAGGGGCTGGTGCTCCTGATGAAGTCTGCTTTCGGTCTCACGGTCTCACTGGTGAGCTGGTTCCCAGGAGAATGCAGAGACCAGAGAGGGTGCGTCACCTCAGCTCTGGGCACCACTCTGCTCTTATTCGGTAGCAAGGACACAGCTCCTTCAGGTGTGCATGTGCTCCCGTTCACACCAATCCACGCTGAGCAAGCACACTCAGCACAAAGACGCTCACAGAAAACACCACCGATAGAATTGAGCTCTAACACAGACACACAGGCCCCGGGGAAGCAGAGCAACTCAGATGCTTAGACATGAGCACAAAGACCCTCATGCTTACCCAGCTACTGGTGCAATACTAGATAACACGCACTCCTGAGGGCACACCTGATGCAAATACAGACAGATGGCTCAGCTAATACGAGCACTGGCTGATTTCAGAGGGTCCCTGGACCCACAAGGCAGATCACAACTATCAATAACTTCAGTTCCAGGGGATCGGACATCTTCTTCTGGCCTTGGAGAGCACCAGGCACATCAGATATGCGTGCAGACAAAATACCCATAAATATAAAATAGTTGAAACGTTTTAAACAGATGGCCATTCACATTTACATAGATCATGTATGTAGTTACTAACTTTTGCACTGCAGAATGTTCGAATGTTCAAATACATAGCCAAGACAGCCACACAGAGGGGTACATGTGTGAAACTGTATACACGCTTGTCATTTAGAATTTATTGAATACTCATGATCCATTACTCACCCTCCAACAGAGATAAGCTCCCTCCCCCAGTTACACACACAGAAATGCATGCTCCCTCAGGAATTCACTTCAGATTATACGGGGCCCTGTCACCAAGACAAAGACAGAGGACATGTTTTTCTGCTCTCAATGACCCATGAATCCTGCCCCACCACCACACACACACATACAAAGAAATCAAGCAAGCAAGCAAAGGAATAGCATGCCTGCACTGGGACATGCTAGGTGAGAAGACAATGTAAACGTCCCCAGATGGGGATCCAGCCGGGGATGTTGACATCAGGGTGAAGTGAAGGTCAGAAGACAGCTTGCTAGAATTGGTTCTCTCCTACTATGTGGGTCCTGAAGATTGAACTTGTCCTCAAAATAAAAGGTGAGGAATAAAGGGACAGCGTGTGGGCAGATAGCTGGGAATAGAGATCATTGGTAGATCACTTACGCATGGTGCACAAGACCCTAAATTCAATCCTAAATATAGCCAAGGAAGGAAGGAAGAGATGGCGTAACTAATGTACTTCTGCTCTGGAGGCAGAGGCAGGAGGCCCTCGAGGTCTAGGCTAAGCTGGGCAATATAATGAGAAGAGAGACAAGCGTAAGTAAACACACACACACATGAATGGAAGGACTGTAGCTGAGTGGGTAGAGTACCTCCTTGGCACACACCAGGCAGTGGTTCTGTGGGTACTGAGTCTCAGTCCTACATGGCCTGGACATGGTGCTAAATTCCTGTAATCAGCACTTGAGAGGTGAAGCAGAAGTATCACAAGTTCAAGTTCAAGGCCAGCCTGGGCCTCATAAGACACAAAAAATAAAGATGGGGCCAGTCCAGGCTGGGACTCAGGTCACTGCCATGCCTAGCCATCATCAGAGAAGCTTCTCTTTACTGTAGATGGGAACTAACACAGTGACCCACAACTGGACAGCGCACAGTGAGTGAGTGACCTAAAAGTAATGTCTTCATCAGTCCCCACCCTGGGCTCAGGGAGCTCGGAGAGGGCAGAAAGATGGTAAGAGCCAGTGAGGATGGAGGGCACACGGAAGCAGTGTCTTCCACACAGCAGGACTGACACTTGGGAAGTCAGAGGCTGTGGCAGTGTGCACAGGGCCAAGCCAGCTGGGATTCCAGTGCTGAGAGGGAGAATTCAACACGAGCTCCCATCCCTAGCCAAGGAGGTATCTCCAACTGATCCACTCCCAAAGGAAAAATTAGTCTTCTCTGACGGAGCCTCAGTGGTCGTGTTAGCCACACTTTAGGGCAGTCCTCTTGCCCAGTAAACGGCCAACACAAAACAGACACAATCGTGATTACAAGGCTCCAATACCGTGTCCAGGGATCTGTGTTTTTGTAGATTTTCTGTCTCATGTTGCTTTGTTTGGGTATCTTCTTTGTCTTACTGTCCCTTTGCTTATAGTTTATGGTTACTGATTTTGTATTTTGATGGGCTTTGCTTTTGTATATCTGGAGGTTTTATTCTGTCACTGTTGTTTTTTTGTTTTTTTTTTTTTTTTTTTTTTTTTGTTTGTTTGTTGTTTTTTTTTTTTTTTTTTTTTTTTTTTTTGGGTGTTTTTTGGTTTTTTAACCCCACTGTTGGTTGTTTTTTTTTTTTTTTTTTTTTTTTTTTTTGCATGTTTGTTTTTCTGTGGAGAGGAAGAGAAAGGCATGGAGCTGGGAGGGTGGGAGGATCTGTGACTTGGCAGGGGTGAGAAACCATGATTGTATATATTGTCTGAAAAAATCTTTTCAATAAAAAAGATGGTGTTTCACCTTTCAGCACTGCATATACTATCACTAGAAAGACACGGGGTTAGCACAGTCCCTGTGAAAGAATGACAAACAAATCTGCGAAACATTTCTCGTTTTAAAAGTGTGGGGGTGGGGGGTATAGAGACGGCTCAGCTATTGTGACTCCAGCAGGATCAGATGCTTCTGGCTTTCAAAGGCACTGTGCTCATGTGCATACTGCATACACGCAACACACACACATACTCTCTCTCTCTCTCTAGAAGAGAGGCCCAGTTGAGAATTAATGGGACAGGAAATGGTAACTATATTTTCTGCGTGTGTTGAATGCAGTAAAATCCATTGTGTACATGTATGAAAATGCCATAATGAGCTAGCTGGGCAGTGGTAACACACACTTGGTAAATCCCAGCACTCAGGAGGCAGAAGCAGGTGGGTCTCTGTGAGTTCAAGGCCAGCCTGGGGCCTTCAGAGTGAGTTCCAGGACAGCCAAGGCTTCAGGAGAGACCCTGACTTAAAAAAACAAATAAAAACGTCATAATGAAACCAATTATTATGTATAGCTAATACATGCTGGCAAAGACATTAAAAATTAAAATAAATGGGCTGGAGAGATGGCTCAGTGGTTAAGAGCACTGACTGCTCTTCCAGAGGTCCTGAGTTCAAATCCCAGCAACCACATGGTGGCTCACAACCATCTGTAATGAGATCCGATGCCCTCTTTTGATGTGTCTGAAGACAGTGACAGTGTACTTATATGTAATAAATAAATAAATCTTTTTTTAAAAAAATTAAAATAAATAAGCAAATACAATGAAAAAACTAGAAACACCAACCTGTGAGACCCCCATCTCAGAAAATTTACATGGACATGGACATTGTATTCACATGTACATCTACAGGCACATATGTATATACATTTGTATGTAACACATGGTTTTATCTGAGAAATAGCTATTCCTGTAAGTGTAGACGCCTGTAGAATGCTTGCTTCAGTTGAGCAAAGCCCTGATTTTGATCCTCAGGACTAAAAGAAAAAATGAAAAGCCTGTGTCAGGAAGCACAGAGGCACCATGGGGATAGGGGGTGGGAACTGGACATCTTTGTCCTGCACAAGCCCTGGCCCCAAGCCTCAGTAACACAAACCTGGAACTGAATGTGGTCCCGGTAAGTCTAAATGGTTAAGGGACAATGGTCCACACTGCCCGAGCCCACAGGGAAAAGTGCCATCTCCTTGGTAAAGTGGGAGTATCGTCAGTGTGCCTTCCCTGTGCTGAGCAGGGCTGAGGAGAAGCAGGCCACCTGGGAGGGGCAAGGGAACATTTTTAAAAACTACATCTTGCAAAAACCAAAACTTAAGGGTCAAAGACAGGAGATAATTGAGGATCACCAAGACAAACTGGACTGATCCAGACTGCTGTCAGATTTGGGGAGGCCTTAGAGGCCAAGCAAAGAGCTGGGAGTTCACTGAAAACAGTCAGAACTGATAACCGCGCTGGGCGAGGAGGTGCCAGGGCGGCCCGGGGATAGATGCAGTAGTGAGTCAGTAGAGATCCTGACCAGGATCAGCAACTGTCATGAGAGGAAGCATGAGTGCCGAGGTTGCAGCCTCAGTGACTCAGATGCTGGGACCATGAGAGAAACCAGATTTCAAGTGCCATGGTGGAGCGAAGGCCACACGGCCCTTGGAACGGTTTGCCAATGTCTACTGGAGTATGTCATTCTGCAGATAAAGAAACTGAGTTACAAAAAGGGGAAATGAGCTGGTTGGTAGAGCTGGCCTCGTATCCCAACACAGGGGCAAGTGGAGCTTTGTGAGTTCCATGCTAGCCAAGGCTATACAGTGAGGTCCTGTCTCAAAAAAAAAAAAAAAAAAAAAAAAAAAAATCAAAAATATTTGCCTGCAGTGATAGGGGTCAGGATTTGAACTTTCAATCTTCAACTTGGGTCTCTCTCTGTCCTAGAAAGGAGCAAGCCATGCTGGCTTAGGGTAGCAGCCAGCCACAGATCTACCTGTCATAATGCAGCTTACCACCTTCACCTAATAAGGAAACAGAAGGTAGCTGGTGCTCTTGGGGATACGGGGCTTTCTTGGCTGAAACTGAACTTGGGGTTACCTAAGGTTTCATTTGGCTAGTATTTCTTATTCTGTCCCTCAGCACGTGCGCGCACACACACACACACACACACACACACACACACACACACAACCTGGGCCCAGTGGATTGGGATGGGGGATGGGGATGGGTGCTCACCTGGCCCAGCAGGTGCCCAGCAGGTGTCCTAGGTGTTCCTCGGAAATACATCTACTACGGAATGCCACCTGTACACCTGACCATGCTGCTCCTCTAACCACTCAGTTATATATTATCTTTTTTTGTCTCCAGACTACAGTTTTCTTAAGGCAAAATAAGTTTTGTTTTTCCCCAAAATACTCTTTAACGTGCCTCCTAGTTCCAATCCTTGAATTCCCATTCCCCTCAAGCCTCCTGCCAGTGAACCCTTGCTGACACAAGATTCTGGGGCCAAATCACTATTGCATTGTCCACAGCCAGCACCCTAACTGCAGTAAGTATGTATGTGTCAAGGACTAAAGACTGGTCCAACCAACCCAAGGCCACAGCTTCGGCCAGTGGTTGAGTTTTAAAGCTGTATAGGATTCCCTTGGTATTCAAACTGGGGTGACATTCCCCAGCCAGGTCCTGGGTCCTGAACCCTGTTCAAAGAATAGCAGCAGAAAGGCTGGAGGGCCTGAGATTGTCCTAGAGCCCCAAAGCTGAGCATCATACTCTAGAAAGGAGGGGGAGAAGGGAGGGGCCCCACCTACCTGATGAGGTCATGGGAAAGCAGCTCTGGCGCTGACACCTGGGGAAACCCGTTTCCAGGCTGCTTCCCACGCTAGCTCTCCTGGGAACCAAGTAAACCAAGCCCCAAGCAGGGAGCCCCACACCTGTTCCCCCTAGTCCAGTTCCCATCACATTGTCCCATCCCATTCAACCCCCACCCTTGAAGCAAGCCGCAGTTCCCAATCCATCCACCAAGGCTGTCTGGCTGTGGCAAAGGTGATGAAGGGGGCACTGGCTGACCACTCCAGGAAACCACAGACAGCAGCTTCAGAAACAGAAGGTTTTATTTGCAGATTGCATAGCTCACCTTCTAAGCTATGACCTTGGGGAAAGGGACGATCCCTGCCCCTTCCTCCTTCAGAGTATTTGCAGCTCCTCCCCCTCCCTTTGCTGGGCCTTAACTCTCACTTCCTGCCCCTCTGCTAGCCCAGCCAGTTTGGGCAGTGCCTGGGGAGCCCTGAGACCCAGTTCTTCCCAGGGAGCAATCCTGTCCTCCCTGGCCTTGGGGCTTGAGGGCAGCCCAGGTGTCAGCCTTCTCCACAGCTGTCCACCCTTCTTTTTGTTTTCCTCCTTCCAGGCCCAGGCCTCTACTTTAATATGTCCCCTGTCCACCACTCGCCTCACTTTCTGTTTTCCCTCCCAATCTCTCACTAGCCTCTTCTTCACATCCCACCTCAAACGTCCCCCTGTCAAGGCTGACCAGCCGCCAGCCCTCCAGGATGCCTCACTGTTTTCCTAGCTTTGTCACACCTGTGCTAGGAGAGGGTGAGGACCCAGCGAGGGACCTGCATTCAGCCAAACTGACCTGTGGCCCAGGATAAGAAACTGAGAATTACATCACAAGCTGCTCAGCGCTACTGACACTGATGGAACTATCCCATGAAAACCAAAGTGCTGGGATTTCCCTGTGAGTCTTGACCAAAGAAATCCAAATCAGCCAGCCCTTGCACAGGACAGAGGCTCACCCTGGCTTACCAGAGTGTACAGCTTTGAGGCCCATATCCCCTGTGTTCAATAGAGAACTGAGTCCCAGGGGTTGGCCAGGCCCTGCCAGTACCCGATGTCTCAGGGTCCAGAAGTCTCAGGCCACCTGCCTATCTCTTGCACTGCCATAGCTGCTCAAACAAAGCAGAAGAACTTCTTCCAGCGACAGCGAGAGAGCGTGCGCACACCTTTTGCGTTCAGTTTCTTCTCCAGGCGGGCTTTGTGCTCAATTGCACTGAGAATGGCCGAGTCGAACACCTCCTTCAAGTTCTTCTGTGTCAAGGCCGAGCACTCAAGGTAGCAGCAGGCCCGGATCTTCTCAGCCAGACCCTGGGCTTGGGGTTCAGGTACTGGGCCCTCCCGACCTCCTTGGTCCAACTGAATTAGTACATTGACATCGTCCCTCAGGTCAGCCTGAGTGCCCACCAGCAACACAGGTGCTTGGGGGTTGTGAGTGCGGATCTCCGGCAGCCATTTTTCTGTTATGTTTTGAAAGGAGCTGGGCTGCACCACGCTGAAGCAAGCCAGAAAGACATCGGTATCCGGGTAGCAGAGAGAACGAAGCCGGTCAAAGTCCTCCTGGGGTGGCAAGGCTAGTGGTTAGCAACATCATTCCCTCCACATTGGAACCAGAATCTGCTTCTCCCTTGGGGTTGGAGACCTAAAAGTCCTAAAGCCCAAGGCCTGCTTCGTTCTTACTCCATGCAGGGATCCTCCCAACCTCCAACCCTCTCCAACCCCTTGCCCGAGGAAGGCTACACCCAGGTTCTCACCTGCCCTGCTGTGTCCCAGAGCTCAATTCGCACAGGGGCTCCATCTACCAGGACTTGCACTGCAGAGGTGGGGAGGGGAAAACATGACTTAGGCACAGCATCCTTCGTCCCTCCAGTCAGGCCTCACCAGCGCCACCTCCGGGTCTGCTCCCGGGGTCTTCCGTGACCACCCACCAGCAGGCTATTGAATGCACAACCCTACCCAGCCTCAGGGGCCCCAGGACTAAAGAACATACCGGAGAAAGTGTCCAGGGCTGTAGGCCGATAGCGCGAGGGGTATCCATTGCAGGTGTAGCTGACGATGAGGCTGCTCTTGCCCACCGCGCCATCGCCCACCAGCACGCATTTGATGCCCAGCTCCGGAGGGGCGCTGCGCCGCCGCGGAGGAGGGGTCGAGGCCGGGAGAGGCGGTGGCTCGGCCTCGCTCAGCTCCCGCGGCGGCATGGCCCGCTCCCGGGGTAGCAGAGGGGCCAGCCCGGACCAGGCTCCGCGGCGCTCAGGGAAGCAGGTTCCGCAGCCGGACGCTGACAATCTGTCCAAGCTGGGCACGCCCGCTGGAGGCTGACAGAAGGTATTAAGTGTTGGGTCCCGCCCACCTCATCTGCATGTCCCTAGTGCCCCGGACCCCGCCCACCGACCTGGAACCTCCCTCTGCAGAACACCCAGGAATAGCAAAGGATCCAGAGAAGAAAGGGATATAAAAACCTGGCTCCACGAAGGTACACGGAAGGATAAAAACCCCGCATATGACATTTTGGTAAATCCACAATTATTGTTAGTAAAAAGATGCAACTATAGAATCCATAATACAGCATGTTCAAATTAGACACATTCAATCTTTTCTAAGTCAGAAACACTTTTATACATAAATTGGTACAAGTATTAAACATCAGTATAGTAGTCTTTTTTTAAAAGATTTATTCATTTATTATATATAAGTACACTGTTACTGTCTTCAGACATACCAGAAGAGGGCATCGGATCCCATTACAGATGGTTGTGAGCCACCATGTGGTTGCTGGGATTTGAACTCAGGACCTCTGGAAGAGCAGTCGGTGCTCTTAACCACTGAGCCATCTCTCCAGCCCAGTATAGTAATCTTATTAATAAAGCATTTTTTAATTTACTGAGATTGAATCAGAGAATGTGGCTCAGAGTGCTTGTCTGGGTCTGATCATAGTACACTGGCTTGGTGGAGCATTCCTCTAATCCCAGCCCTAGAAGGATCAGAAGTTCAAGGCCATCTTCTGTTGTATAGAGTCAGATGGACTATAATGTGAGACCCCGTCTCAAATAAACAAATACCCCAGCATGATGGCTGGACCATGTCTTTATTCCCAGCACCAGAGTGGCAGAAACAGAGGCAGGAGTAGAGGCATAAGGATCTTTGTGTGTTTGAGGCCAACTAGGTCTACATAGTAAGTTCTAGGCCAGTCAGGACTAAAGTGAAACTCTGTCTCAAAACAAACAAAAATGAATATACACACATAAATTATAGGGGCTGGTGATGTAATCTATGTAGAGTGCTTGCCTGGCATACTTGAGGCCTTATGTTTAATGTCTAGCTACACACACACACACACACACACACACACACACACACACACACACACACACACGGGCTGCAGAGATGACTGATGGCCAGTGAACAGTTACAATACAGTATACAGTTACAATAGCCATTCAGACAACAGGTGTAGAACTTTTGGTGGATTTTATACTTTCATTATGAAACATATTTTGGGTATTTTTAAAGATTTATTTTTATGTGTATAGGTGTCTTGTCTACATGTATGTCTATGTACTACACGGAGACCAGAAGAGAAGAGTGTCAGATCCCCTGAACTGGAGTTACAGAGGATTGTCAGTGATCAGAAGGGTGCCTTAGAACCAAACTCAGGTCCTCTACAAGAGCAACGAGTGCTCTTAACTGCTGGGACATTTCCTCAGCACCTCTACCATACATCTGAATATTTATAAGTTCCCCAAATACCTTCTGTTATCCTTTTGATAAAATAATAAAAATGATTTCATTTATGATTAAGTGTATCTTACATAGACATGAATATGTGCACGTGAGTACAGTGCCTGAGGAGACCAAAACGAGAGCCTGGGATCCCTGAAGCTGGAGCTACCCAGGGCACTGAACTCCTCTAGAAGGTCCTCTAGAGGGGTTGGGGATTTAGCTCAGTGGTAGAGCGCTTGCCTAGCAAGCGCAAGGCCCTGAGTTCGGTCCCCAGCTCCGAAAAAAAGAAAAAAGAAAAAAGAAGGTCCTCTAGAAGGGTAGCATGTACCTTTAACTACTGAGCCATCTCTCCAGCCCAGCACCTAATATTATCATTATCAGAAAAGTCCGCCATAATTACCCACTTACAGATGCTGTTTCTGGGCCACCTACTGTCCTCGCCCTTTAAGGAACTTACAGACTCAGCCTTAGGAAGGTCAACCAGAGAGCAAATGAGAGAGTAACTGGATACTAATTCAGTCTCTACTGTAGTCAGAACAAGTTACACCAGGCTGAGAATCCTGTCTCTGATTCTGGAGGCAGGCTTCGTCTCAGTCTGCATGCACACGGATCTCAGAGACACTTTCACACAGGCAGGAAGACACTCATGAATTTGGGGAAAGGACAAGATGCAAAGAGGAGAGGTGGTGAACAGTACAGAGACACCTAGTAAACTAGATGTCTAGCCTGACAGGTGGCGCTCATCTGGGATCCCACTTGGGAGGCTGAGGCAGCAGGTTTGCCATCAAACAAAGCAAGATCTGGGTTCTACTCCAGCAGGACATGCATCTGGAGTGAAGCACACTCCTATCATCCCAGTGCTTAAAAGACAGCAGCAGAGCAGGGCGGAGTGGCACTGCTTATCCCTGCACTCAGGAGTCAAAGGCAGGCAGATCTCTGTAAGGCTGAGGCAACCCTGCCTACTTACTGAGTCTCAGGCCTGCCAGGGCCACACAATGAGACCGTCTCAAAATAGTAAAATAAAGAGGTAGAGGCAAGAGCACCAGAAGTTCAAAGCCTCCTTAGAACTTGGGTTATGTGGCAAGTTCAAGGCCAGTCTGGGATAGGAGAATCTCTCTCAAAGGGGGAAAAAAGTAAAAAAAAAAAAAAAAAAGCTGTATTAAAGATGTAAATTTAATGGTGATACTATTTAATCCTTTCTGAAGACATAGAAATAACACACTAATGGGACAAACATAGGAGATGTGTGCTGGGTATGAGTAAATGTTCTGCCTTAGTGTGAAACTGGTCATTTTTCATTGGTCTCATGGGTGGAGCCATTTCTGACCAAGGTCCCTCTGTCTGAGCTGGTTTAGGTACAGTCCTGTCAGCAAGAGGGGGAGGGAGGAGACAGCCCCAGGAGCTGGTGAGTCATCTATTTCTCAGCTGAGGACTTGGGATTTTGGCTGCTACTTCTGGGAAAGTCCTTTTGGAGGTGTCGGGGTTGTGTCCTCCTGCTACCTGCCACATCTGCCCCAACTTCCACAAGTTTGCTAGGGTTACAACGTGGCACCAAAATTATGTCTTGGATAAATGGTATGTTCTAGGATTCATCAGGAAACAGATAAAAGGAGCCTAAAACACATGTGGACAGAAAATAAGAAAGTGCTAAACAGACAAACATGACAGGGAAAATGTAGGTTGTGCATATGAACAGGAAGGCACTAGAAGAGTCTGTGATGGTTCAAACTGAGCTATCTGAACAAGGTAAAGCAATATTCTAATGCAGTATAAGACAAATATTTATGAATTCATACCTACAAGTAATTTATACATAACTAAGGTAAGGATAAGAACTTCAAATAATGGGGTTGGGGATTTAGCTCAGTGGTAGAGCGCTTGCCTAGGAAGCACAAGGCCCTGGGTTGGTCCCCAGCTCCGGAAAAAAGAACCAAAAAAAAAAAAAAAAAAAAAAAAAAGAACTTCAAATAATGTTTTTAAGTCCTTGGCCTTGAAGGAGACAGGAAGTAAATTTTTTTTATTTTTTAGAGGTAGTATGTCATGTAGCCCATGTTGGTGTTGAATTATCTATGTATTAAAGGATGGCCTTCTTGTTTCTCCTGCCTCTGTGTCCTAGGCGCTGGGGTTATAAACTTGTACCATTATACCTAGACCAAATACCTGCTTTTTAAAATAGTATGTACACATGTATGCATATATATATACATATATGTATATATATATATATATATATGCACATGTGTGGAGGTTGGAAGACATTTTATCAGGTATTACCCACAGGAACACTGTCCACCTCCTAGGGAACTTATTTCTCATTGGCTTACTGCTTACCAACTAGGCTAACTTGACCGGCCATCAAGTCCCCCACCTGGCATTTGTATTTGGTTCTGCGGCTGGAACTTAGCTCCCTGTGTTTGTAAGGCAAAAGCTTTACAAATGGAGGCAGGAGGGCTGTAAAGTCAATCCAGGATGAACTACATAGCAAGACTATCCCAATAAATGAAAACAGAGCTGGAGAGGAGGCTCAGTAGGCAAGTGCTTGCTGTGCAAGCCTGATGGCATGAGTTCAATTCCCAGAGTCCACCTAAAAGCAGTTGGCTGTTCCACATACAAGTGCACTTTGTCTGTCTGTCTGTCTGTCTCTGATACCCATACACAAAGAAATAAAAACAGAAAAAATGGTCAATATGCCATACTAGTGTAAGATATTCATAATTACAGCAACCTGGGTGTTGGGTACATAAAAATGCCTCAGATGGTCTTCCTCAATTTCTCTGTTAATCTAAACTCTTCTAAAACAAGCAACATCCCAAACAAACAAATCCACTATAGTCCTGATACTGAATTATGGAAACAATAATGTTTTGCTTCAAGACTGCTCAGTCCAGTTGTATAAGGCTTGTAAAAGTGCTGTTGTTTGCCCTGACTGATACAAACATGAGAACTGAGTGAGGTGTGCGTGTGCTTGTGCTTGTGCATGTGTGTGCATGTGCATGTGTGTGTTCCTGTTGTTTACTGGGTATACTGAAGTCCAAAAGATGGATTACAGAATTAGTGGATTTCAAAGAAACTAGTGACAGTCTCTCTTCAGAACCAACAAGTCACAGGGCCATGCTAAAGTGCATTGTGGTATTAGGCATTTCTGTTTGCTCCTTATCTTGTTTAAATGTATTTATCTTATTCAATTTATTATTCTTTAGATTTATTAATTTTATGTGGACCCAGGTTCCGTTCCCAACATCCACAGGGCAGCATCCCAATATCCTAACAAGTCCGAACACAACTCCAGTTCCAGGAGATTTGGCACTTTCTTCTGACCTTTAGGGGTGCTAGGCACACTCATGGCATACACATATACATTCAAGCAAAATATATGTATACATAATAATAATACAAAAGCTTTTTTAAAAAGCCAAACAAGCCAGGTGGTGGCACACTCCTTTAATTCCAGCACTCTGGAGGCAGAAGCAAGCTAATCTCTGTGGCCAGCCTGATTTACAAAGCGAGTTCCAGGATAGCCAATGCAACACAGAGAAAACCTGTCTCAAAAAACAAAACAAGGGGTTGGGGATTTAGCTCAGTGGTAGAGCGCTTGCCTAGGAAGCGCAAGGCCCTGGGTTCGGTCCCCAGCTCTGAAAAAAAGAACCAAAAAACAAAACAAAACAAAACAAAAACCCTACAGTTTCCAAGAAATGTTTTAGCTCCACACAAAAGCTCAGGGAAATAAAATCCACTTTATCCAGTCTTTCTTCTGTACATTCTATATCGCTACTCAAGCCTGCCGTAAGAATGAGCCCAGAGATCAAAAAGCTTTGAAATAAAGAAGATGAAAGGGGAAAAAATCTTATGGGTGTTTGAGATGGTTCAGCAGGTAAAGATGCCAGCCACCAAGCCAGATCCCTGGGACCCACAGGGCGGAAGGAGAGCACTGACTCCAAGCTGTCCTCTGCTCTCCACAGATCTGCTGCCTGAAGGCACAAACACGCACTAAATTAAGATGTACATCCAATAAAAATAAAAATTAAATTCAGAAGGAAAGAAGAATTATATATGTAACACCTATTTACCAGCATTCTAATGACAATGATGGCACTGATACAGTCATTAGATACAAATTAAATTTTCCAGTCAACTGGATCACCAGAGCATTTGGTGTTATATTTAGTGCACTGTGTTGTCATGCATTTATGGTGACACTGTGGAACCCTCTAGCTCCCAACCCTCCCGATCTCTGGGCTTCTATCATGTCCTTCCACTTCCTGTGGGAGAGTTCTTTACCCTTAGCTTCCACTTTTCTCTTCAGCCACCTCTAGCGAGCCAACCCCAACTGATATCCGCCCCCAACCTCTAACCTCTAAGTGTCCTTAAACCCTGCCAATACTACTGAAAGGCCCGTAAGAGTTGTCCCTTAAAATGCTCATCCAGCCACAGCTAGATGCTCACTCCTGTGGAGTTATGGAAGGCTTGCTAAGAGTTCCAGGCCAACCTAGGCTACAGAGTAGGGCTCTGTCTCAAAATCAAAACAAAAGGCAAAAAACAAAAAACAAACAAACAAAAAAAAGCCGGGCCTTGGTGGCACACACTCTAAGACCCAGCATTAGAGAGGCAGAGGCAGACAGATCTTTATGAATCCGAGGTAGCCTGGTCTACAGGGAGAGTTCCGGCGCAGCCAGGGCTACAGAGAGTCTCTATCTCAAAAAAGACCAAGACAACCCAACCAAACAAACCAAGCCAAACCAAAAAGGAGACAAACAAACAAAAACTTTCCTGGGCAATAGCCCAGGATGGCGGAGGGGCAGGTTTTAATGCCCTAGCAACAGGGCCACTCTGTGGTGGCCCGGTGGACCCGCATAACCACGGTCTTGCACAGAGAAGCATTAACATTTCCCGAACTTTCTACAGAAACAAACCATGGCTAAGGCTGCTACACATTCCTCAGCCGAGCACCATCTTTGCCCTGTTTAAGGCCTGCTGCTACACCGGACCAGGCAAGGCCAGGTCAATCTAGAATGTTCTATGTACTCCCTCCCTCCTATGACAAAACAAAACAAAACAAAATAAAAAAAAAAACGGGTGATGATCCCTGCTGGCCTCAGGTTAGGCAGCTGAAGACTAGCAAAAAGGTGGCCTACCTGGGGCATCGAGTTCATCGCACCAGAAGTGTACGAACCAGAAGATACCGCCAATGCGAAGCCAGCACGAAGCAAAGCGGAAGGAAAAGGTGGTGAACCGGAAGGAACCGTCTCTCATGAGGCCACGGAAACAGGAGAACTCGGGGAGGAAACCCCTCTGGTTCACAGAGGTCCTTAGGACCAACGAGTGAGCTCTAGAAAGACTGTATGTGCCTAAAACTAGCCTCATCCAAAAGGACTCCTTTTAATTAACTCAGGTCCCTATTATTTCTGATGATCGCTAAAACTATTTTTTCAATTATAATGAGTGGGAAGGAACACACTGTAGCCCAGGATGGCGTGGAATCCACTATGTAACCCAGGCCAATGGCAAATTTGCGACAAACCCGTGAAAGTCTGTCGAGTGCTGGGTTTATAAATGTGGGCCACCCAATATGACCGAAAAGAATTTCTTTTTATTTAATTTTATTCTTTTATGTCCATTGGTGAGGAGGTGTCAAGTGCCCTGGAACTGGAGTTAACAGACAGTTGTGAGATGGTCCTCTGGAAAAGCAGCCAAGTGCTCTTAACCACTGAGCCATCTTAACTGGGTATTGCTGCGTATTCCCATAATCCCAGGGAGGTGGAGGCAGGAGATCAGGAGTTCAAATCCAGCTTCAGTCCCATATCTAGTTCAAGGCCAGTTATATGAGTCTGAAGTTGTCGTGACTTCCTGTCTCCTAATAAAATGGAAAAAAAGAAAGGGGAGGTGTCAGGGAGGTGGATCAGTGGTGAAGAGCACTGGCTGCTCTTGGAGAGGACCAGGGTTCAATTCCCAGCACCCACATGGTTATTCGCAACCATCTGTAAATCCAGTTCCAGGGAATCCAATGCCTTCTTCTGATCTCTACTGGCACTGGACATGCATGTGGTATACATACATACATATGTGCAGGTAATACTCATCACATAAAAAATTTTTTTAAAAATCTTTGAAAAGGTGTGGGTGGGATGGGGGTACAATGGCTCAGCAGGTAAAGAAGAGAACCCTGGTAACAGGAATTTGATGACTGGAACCCACATAAAGGTGGAAGGAGAAAACCAACTATATAAATAAATAATTTTTATAATAATAACACATTAAAATTTAAAATTAAAGGCTAAAAGACAGAAAAAGGAGAATGAAAAGGCATTAATTGAGATGGCTCGGGGAGTAGAGGGATCTGTTCCCGAGTGGGACAAGCTGACTGTGGCCCTCCTGATACACAGTAGAGGGAGGGACTTGACTCCCACAAGCTGTCGTTTGATCTCCACAGAGATGCCATGGCACTGTGTACCTACACGTATGCACGCAAAAGTAAATAAAAATTAAAGAGCTGGAGAGATGGCTCAGTGGTTAAGAGCACTGACTCCTCTTTCAGAGGTTCTGAGTTCAATTCCCAGCAACCACATGGTGACTCACAAACCATGGGATCCAATGCCCTCTTCTGGTTATACACTGTACTCATATAAATAAAATAAATAAATCTTAAAAAAAAAGGAGAGATACCTAAAAAAATTAATTAAAAAAATTAAGATGTGTCAGGTATAGTAGTGCACACCTTTAATCCATGCACTTGGGAAATAGAAACAGGTTAATCTCTGTTAGCTCCAGGTCAGTCAAAGCTATTCAAGAAGAACGTCTTAAGGGGGCTGGGGGGAAGCTGGGATCAGGAGTTCAAGGTTATTCTTAGCTGTTTGAGACCAGTCTGGGCTATATGAGGCCTGATCTCAAGAATGTTACCAATTTAACCCAATGAGAACCAATGTGGAGTAAACTAGATAAGGTGCTGGTTCCGCATATGCACAAGGAGCTCTGACCACGCCCTTACTGAGAGCTGTGGTCCCAGGGGTGTGTCACTACAGCTGCCTCTGAGCATTTCGCTTCTGAAATAATTACACACATACTGCACAGTGGCACATATCCTCAATCCCAATGCATATTAAGTGGATCTCTCAGGACAGCTTAGTCTACATAGTGATGGAAAGGCAAAAGGTACTTAAAGAGAGACCCCGTCTCAAAAAAAAAATTACATTTTGTATGTGAGGGATAGACACACACGTGTGTATTGTATGGGTGGGGGCTATACATGTGCCCTGGTGCACCTGTGAAAGTCAGAGGACAACGGAAGATAGTGGGTTAGCTCCTCCTACTACGTGAAATCTGGGGATCAGACTCAGGTCATCAGGCTTGATAGCAAGGGCCTTTATCAACTGAGCCATCTCACCTGTCCATTATTTTATTTCGCCTGTATGTTTTCTCTGCATATATGTGTATGCGATACATGTATGCCTGGTGGTGCAGAGGTAGAGGAGAACATTGGAGTTACAATTAAGAGCCACCATGTGGGTTCTGGGATTTATACCCTGGTTCTCGGCAAGAGCAACAAGTGCTCTTAACCACTGAGCCAACTCTCCAGACCCTCACTTAAAAACGAAACAAAACAAACACCACCACCACCACCACCCCCAAAAAACAGGTAAAGGTGGTGCCTTTACGCCCAGCACTTGGGAAGCAGAGGCAGATGGATCTCTGAATTTGAGACCAGCCTGGTCTACTGAGTGAGCTCCAGAACTGCCAGGACTACATAAAATACCCTGTCTCCCTGTGGAGCTGGAATCATATGCTGATCAAGTCAAACCTTGGTGCTGGGGACTGAGTTCTGATCCTCCCAGGTAGTGGCTTGAACTTCCTGCTGTATTCCGATGTTAAATCTGCTTCCTAAAGATGAGCAGTCCATCACATACTCAGGTGTTGTCACGTGAACCTCTCCATTTTAACTGGTCAATAAAGGCAAGAGCCTATGACTGGGCAGTGGAGGGAAAAGGTGGGGCTGGAGGTTCAAGACTTGGGGAGAGAGGGGGAGAACAAGAAGGGAAAGAGAGAGGATGGAGGAAGAGAAGGAGAAGCCGAGATGGACCAGAGCTGTGTGGCTGGGAGAAATCTCAAGAACAAGAGATCTCATAGCTGGGGAATAAATTAGTATAGTGTTAGATCTGTCTAATCTAGACATATAGCTTATAATTAAAATAGCTGGATTGTGTTTTTTTTTTAAAAGATTTATTCATTTATTATATATAAGTACACTGTAGCTGTCTTCAGATACACCAGAAGAGGGCATCGGATCCCATTACAGATGGTTGTGAGCCACCATGTGGTTGCTGGGAATTGAACTCAGGACCTCTGGAAGAGCAGTCGGGTGCTCTTAACTGCTGAGCCATCTCTCCAGCCCCTGGATTGTGTTTTTTATATGGGCTTATTGAGGTTGGAAATTCCAGCAACACTCTGAAAGAGCAGCAAACCCTCTTAACTACTGAGCCACTTCTCCAGTTCCTTGTTTTCATTGTGTTTAGTGTGTCTCTGTCTATGTGGGCATGGGCAGAGGAGTGCTGACCTCCTCGTAGGCCACAAGCGCTCCACCGGATCCCCCAGAAGCTGGAGTGACAGGGAGTTGTGAGCCAAAGCACAGGCGTTGAGAACCAAACTTGGATTCTCTGCAAGAGCAGGATGCAGTCTTAGCCACTGAGCCAGCTCTCTGGCTCCTGAATCTTTTACTTCTGCAGATAAAAAAATGACCTGAAACTATTCTGTATCAGGAAAGAGAGGATGGGCTGGAGAGATGACTCAGCGGTTAAGAGCACCGGTGTGTGTGAAGAGAGCAGTGTACTCACAGACACAAAATGAATGAATATTAAAAAAAGAAAATGCACCATAGCAAGTGTTTTGTTGTTGCCGTTGTGGGATTTTTGTCTTTAATGCTGAATTGCAGGATTACCAACGGTCCTCTGTCGATTTCACTGACAGGCGCTTACCATCTACGACGTAATGAGTGAATGGTGACGAGTTGCCAAATGGTGATAAGACTAGCAGTCACAACTTCTTTGATGCCACAGGCAATTGGCCACACAGCCACACCACGGCACAGCCAAATGTGTAACTGCTTCTCCCTTAAAGACTGGATCCACTGGCCTGACGTCTCTTGAACCATGGCCTGTTACCATTGGAGTCCATTCAAATCTCTGGGGTAAACAGTAAAACGTGTTCTTATGTGATGGTGACCGTGAGAAAGTAACTAAGCAATGTGTGTGTGTGTATTGTGTATATATATGTTCATGTGGGTGTGTGCACACATGCATGCAGGTGTGTGTGCACCTGCGTGTGGGCCAGAGGTCAGTCTTAGGTGTCTTCTTTTATTACTCTCAGCTTTGTTTGTTTGTTTGAGACAAACACTCTCACTGAACCTGGAGCTCATTGATCCATCTAGACTGTCTGACCTGGGAACTCCAGGGGTCTGTCTGTCTCTGTCCACACAGCTGAGCTGGAGTTACATATTTATGCCACAGGGTCCACTTTTATACACTTTACTGAGACATATCTTCAGCCTGAGAATCAGTAACATTATCAAAAGAGGGCCCATGTTCTTTCTAGTTTGTTTTCTATTGCTCAGATAAACACCATGGTCAAAAGCAACTTGAAGGAGCAAGGATTTAGCTGGTTTACATGTCTATGTCACAGTTCTACACTATGGGAGCCCATGACAAGAACTCAAGGCAGGAACCTGAAAGGAGGGACTGAAACCGTGAAGGAACACTGATTACTGGCCTACCTCCATGGCTTGTGCAGCTTGCTTCCCTACTGTGCAGCTCCGGCGGTCCTGGAACTCCCAGATGCTGGCATTAGGGGTTTGCACAACCGTGCACAGCTCTACAGCCAACTCCGAGAGAAGCAGTTTCTCTCTTCCCACACGAACTTGGTCAGTCTGACTGGACTTCCAGTGGTGTGACTAAGAAGATGGGGACTTGGGAACAGCCCGAAGAATCAGCATAAATTGAAATACAGAGACAGGTGACCTCAGAGCCAGACTCTACTCAGCTAAGCTTCTAGCCTGTGAAAAGAAGAATCTTTAGACTTTTCTGCTCTAAAAAAAAAACAAAAAGGCTGCTGAAGGGGGGTGGGGATTTAGCTCAGTGGTAGAGCGCCTGCCTAGCAAGCACAAGGCCCTGGGGTGGGGCCCCAGCACCGAAAAAAAAAAAAAAAAAAAAAAAAAAAAAAAAAAAATGCTGAAACTCCCCATGGGGACTGGGCTCTATCCGAAACCAGCAGCAGACTGTGGCAGTATCGTTCACATGGTTCTGGCTTTATAGTCAGGAAGGAAAAAGGGGGTTATGGGATATTCCTCCACAGCTGCCAAGGCTAGGTATGTAGGAGGGAAGTCCCTGAAAGGCTATTGCCTGAAGCTGTGAAAAAGAAGCCCTGGACTGTTATGAAGACTATAAGACGCTGGACATGCCAGAGTTAAAGGGACCTGCTGGGGAGAGCTGTGCACAGACTGGAATCAGCCTAAGAGGGAGAATCATGCTGTAGGCAGCAAAGCCAGAAGGGTGGAGCCAACTAAGGCCCTTGACTCAGAGTCATAGGATTTGGAGTTTGCCTTGCTAGGTTTCAGTCTTGCTTTGATCCCATATTTCTTTACTCCATCTCCTCCCCATGGAAAAGTGTTGCATATTCTGGGCCATTGTATGCTCAGAGTATCTGCAAAAGGATACTGAAAGACTATCTCTTTCACTAGGCATGGTTCAGGCCTGTAATCCCAGCCCTCTGGAGGAAGAAGCTAGAGGGCCAGGAGTTCAAAGTCATCCTCAACTACACAGTCAGTTCAATGATAGCCCAATTAATATGAGACCCTGTCTCCAGCCTCTCCCTCCATTGAGAAAATGAAACGGTGCCTACTTCCTAACACTATATGATGAGCTGATTTTTCGGGAGTGTATAAAACGGGCCCACACAGAGGGGTACTCTGGGAGAATGGACTCTCACAGCAGTTCCTTCTTGGCCAAAGCTGGTTTTCTCAGATGAGGTCAAGACCCTGCTTGAGAACTATCAAACAGATTTGTCAGGTAAAGTAACTTTCAGAGTTTTGTCTTCTGTGATCCAGGTCAGAAGAAAGTCTGGGGCCTGAAGATGGGTCATCGGGTAAAGGGGGTAAAGACATTTAATGCCAAGCTGGATGACCTGGGTTGGATCCCCGGAATCCACACACTGGAAGGAGAGAACTGTCCCCACAAGTTGTCCTGTGACCTCCACATGTGCACTGTGACACATTCCCTCATTCACCTCCACGTGCATGACATCATGGGCTACACAGCGAGTTCTAAGTCTACCTGGGACACAGAAGACCCTGTTCCCAAAAGCAAAATATACAAAGTGTATATTTTTTTTATTCATTTATTATATATAAGTACACTGTAGCTGTCTTCAGATACACCAGAAGAGGGCATCGGATCTCTTTACAGATGGTTGTGAGCCACCATGTGGTTGCTGGGAATTGAACTCAGGACCTCTGGAAGAGTAGTCGGGTGCTCTTAACCGCTGAGCCATCTCTCCAGCCCAAAGTGTATATTTTTAAAAATAAAAAAGAATTCAGTCCATACGAAGGTAATCAGTTCATCACTTTGTTATCGCTTGTCCCCTCCTTGCTAACTAACAGTCTGACATTTGGGCCCAGTCTTTGTCAGTGCTGGGGACCTGAATCCGGACCTCTGCAGTTCAAGCTCAGGGAGCTTTTTGTTTGCTTGTTTTATGTATTTATTTTTTTATGTACGTGAGTACACTGTAGCTGTCCTCAGACACACCAGAAGAGGGCATTGGATCCCATTACAGATGGTTGTGAGCCACCATGCGGGTGCTAGGAATTTGCCTGACTCTTTTTTATTTTTACTTTTTTGGTTCTGGTTTTGGTTTTTCAGGACAGTGTTTCCCTGGTGGTCCTGGAACTCACTCTGCAGATCAGGCTGAGCTGGAACTCAGAGATCTGCCTGTGTGGGATCAAAGGTGTGCCCCCCACCACCACCTGGCAACTCTATTTTTAAACAGCTTTCTCACTGACCCCGGAGCTCACTCCTTGTTAAATTGAGTTGGCTGGTCAGTCGTGCTGGGGAGTCACCTGTCTTGTCTCACAGCAGTGCTGGGGTTTCAGGTGCCTGCTTTGTTGTTGTTTTAGTCACTCTGCTTCCCCAGTGCTGGGGTCAAAGGTGTCATCATACCCAGCCAGAGACCTGCCTTAATGTGGCTGCCGGGACTCCTTCCTCAGCAAGCACTTTATCCACTGAACTATCTCCCAGCCCTCCCTGTTTTTGAAATAAGGTTTCATGTAGCCCAGGCTAGCCCCTACTTTGTTTTTGTAGTCAAAGATGAACTTTTTTTCCCTCTTTAAAAATTTTTACCTTTCTTTTCTTTTTCTTTATATGGAAAACTTCAAAAATTTGCAAGCACAGGGGCTATGCTAATCTTCTCTGCATTGTTTCAATCTTGTAGTATATATGCTGCCAAAACATGCCCTCCACCCCTTTGCTCTCTTATTCTCTTATAATTTTGACTTTGAGTTTCTAACCCTCCTGTTCCCACTTCCTGACTCTGGGACTATAGGCACCACACCTAGTTCTATGCTGTGCTGAGGGTCTCATCCTATGAAGCTAGACAAGCCCTCTTGTCTGCCAAGTAAGCTAGATCCACAGTCCCCCATGCCATTAAACTCTAAACCTTTTCAGTTCAACGGAGAGTCCAAGGCTGAGGGTGTAGGCTGTAATGTAGCACTCACAGTATTTATGAAGCGTTGGGTCTGATTCTTTGGTCTGGATTTGGATTTAATTAACAATCCACTATTAGATACTAGTAATGTCTAAACACAAACTTAACACCCAGTGACTTATAAATATCCAAAACTGTACGCCGCACACTATTAAGAGATTTTTCTCAGGGGTTGGGGATTTAGCTCAGTGGTAGAGCGCTTGCCTAGCAAGTGCAAGACCCTGGATTCGGTCCCCAGCTCCGAAGAAAAAATTTTTAAAAAAAAATAAAAAAAAGAGAATTTTCTCATTTTATAAAAATGTAGAAACTGGGCTGGAGAGATGGCTCAGTGGTTAAGAGCACTGACTGCTCTTCCAGAGGTCCTGAGTTCAGTTCCCAGCAACCACATGGTGCCTCACAGCCATCTGTAATGGGATCTGATGCCCTCTTCTGGTGTGTCTGAGGACAGGTATAGTATACTCATATACATCAAATAATTCTAAAAGATGTTTTTTAAAAATGTAGAAACTGAGTCATCAAAGAGTTCATTTATGCAAATGTCTAATAAACGTTTACTAGTGTTATTAGTGACTGCCCTGAACAGGTTACTGGTATTGTCGGGACTTCCCCTGTAAGTTCCCTACAAGTGCCCTGAACTCAGTCATGTAACCTCCACCCCTCTCACTCAGCTCCTCCTTTGTCCCTTGCATAAGTTTCAGTGACTTTACCTGCCAGGTCTCAGCTGTCCCCACACTCCTCCTTCATCTGCCACATCTCACCTGTCACTAAGTCTATGATGCCTTCGTCTCTCTATCTTACGGTTGGATACTTAAAGTCTGTCCTCTGCCTCAGGTCTCATGTCCCTTTCAAATACCTGCTATCTTTCTAGCATTGGATCTTATTCTCAGTTATGTCTTCCAGTGGACCATACAACAGCTCCCACAGTCTGCCCAAGGCCAGCCCCACTTTCTCTACCACCCTTCTCTTCACTCCCAAGCATCATACGGTTTATAGGTTTTTGTCCATAATTTTCCTGATGATCATATATAATGTCCTTTTCTTTTCTTTTTCTGATACTAGGGCTTGATCCTAAGGCTTCCCACATGCTAGACAAGGACAGTCAGCATCATTCAACTGATCGAGTGCCTGGAAGCAGCCCGTGCTTCAGTTTCCCTGGTCACTCTGTCTCTCCTCCTACACGAAGGAGCCACTATGAGGCAGCTTGCATAGCCTGGCACACGGTTTAGTGTTGTTAGCTATGCTGTATTGTCAATGTCTTTCTTCCTGTTATGTTTTCTGGGGGTCTCACCTGTAGCCCAATCCTTAGTAATCCTCCTGCCTCAGCCTTCCCGCTGCTGGAGATTAAATTTTGTATGGTTTTCTTTTTGTAGTATAGGGAAAAAAAATCCAGGTCTTATACCCGCTGGGCAAAGTGCTTATGCACACCTGAGCCACACTTCTGACACATTCAGCTACTCTCTCTGGAAGTTAGTGGGTCCCTGGAGTGGAAGAAGGGACGCTAAAACTGTTCCACCTGTGCTTATGAAGGTGAACAGAGGCAGCAATTCGATTGAGGAACAGGAGATAGTGCAGCAGATGCAGCACAGCCGGCCTTTAAGTGACAATCTGAGGGAGTGAAGCCTGGGCTTCGGAAACCTAGGATCCACGCAAGCCTGCTACAGGACGCCGCAGGGAAATCCTGGGCTGTCCCCTAGCGCCAATATGAGGAACTGCAGCAGGGTCGCCCGCAAGTACTCCAGCTGCTCCAGGCCCAGCGCTGGCTCCACCCCGCCGCTCCGAGTCTCCGACAACGCCTCCTTGTGGAGGCTCCAATGCCCAGGGCTCCAGTTAATACTCGCTTCTGAAACCCGGAAGCGCGTCATAAGCACGCGTCACGGGGGCGGGAGTCAGCTGAGCTGCCTGGGTGAGGTTACGATCACCTGGGATCTGCTAAGGGGAGGCTATAATCTCTTGGGACTGGAGCTGGGGTGCAAAACTGCGCATATTCTAGTGGGGGCTCCTCGATCGTCTCGTCCTATGCAGAGAAAGCGAAAAAGGCCTCAGAGTTTTTAAAAGGTTCTCAGGATCTGTCAGACGCTGGGGGAAGCACAACTTGCAAATCCAGGACGACCGGGGTCCCAGTTGTGACCCCCAGGTCCCAGACCAAAGGTCCAGAGTTTGATAACCATGGCGTCCATACTGGATGAGTATGAGGACTCATTGTCCCGCTCGGCCGTCTTGCAGACTGGTTGCCCTAGCGTGGGCATCCCCCATTCTGGTAAGTTAGAAGAGGCTGCCTCTGCCCCCATTCTGTTATTGTAGCATTTACGGGAGAGGGACGCTCAAGAGCTTGCGGCGTGTGTTTACGATCCAAGGCCCAGGCCTCTCTTGTCTTGTCCAGCTTGCAGTGGTCGAAGTTTGAAAGAGCCACAGTAGCAGTCGCGTGATCTAGGCCTAAGACTAAGGTCTTTCAAAAGAGGGAACTTGGGCTCAGATAAGGAAGTACTTGTTACAGTACTTGCCTACCGGGCTGCAGTTTGACTCTTGGGAGAACTGAAAACAGGTGCCATGCTTCTTTTCGTGTCTGGTTCTATGGGTTTTTTTTAGTTTTTGTTTTGTGTGTGTGTGCGTGTGTTTTTCCCCACCAGACTTCGTCTAGCAGAGAAGGCGGAATGAGCACAGAACTTGGTGGAACGTGAACGTTATGGGTGAAGGGAATTTTGTCACTGAATAGGAAAGATGGAGATGATTGGCCCGGGGTAAAGCTGGCTGTAGTTTAGAGTGTAAGAGAATAGCGTAGGGTTACCCGTATTATGATAGTATTTTATTGCAGCGGACTAGAGAGAAAGCAGCTGCAGCCTATGAACAGTAGTGATGGAACTCCCTACATGCGATGGAGACTCACTGAGCCATACTGTGTGGACAGGGAGCACGGGACAGCTTTAGTTCTCTTGTGATTGGTGGGCCCAAGACCAATAAGGGAGAATGCTGAAACCATTTTCCCTGTACCGTCTCCCTCCCTCCCCCATTACCACTGGGAACATGCATATCATATCATGATACTACCTGGTCTCAGACCCAGAGAACCAATCCCTCTCTACTGCCACAAGTGTGAGAAGAGCCCAGGACGTTTCCTATAAAGACCACCGGAAAACTATTTCATGTTGAATTCCTCATAAACCAAGACCCTGTGGGTTGGTAGGAGTATACTTGGGAAGTAGAAGTTTCAGCTAACACTGTGGTTTCTCTGGGCTTTCCGCGCTGCCCCGCCCCCTTCTCTGGATGCCAATTGTTTTCTTCTTTCCAAACCTATAGGGTATGTAAATGCCCACCTGGAGAAGGAGGTGCCTATCTTCACAAAGCAGCGGATTGACTTCACCCCCTCCGAGCGAATCACCAGCCTTGTTGTTTCCTGCAGTCAGCTCTGTATGAGCCTGGGCAAGGATACGCTGCTCCGGTAATGGATTTGGAGACTTTTAACTGATCAGGGTCTTTCCCCATATTTAGCAAGTGAAACAGTAGCTTTTCAGGAGATATGCTATCCCAAAGAGAACCAATGTAGTGGTTGAAGATCAGGAGGACCTATGTTCAGATTCCAGCTATGCCCGTGATCTCGGTCTTGAGTGAGTCAGCTGATCATACCAGTCTTTCAGCAGTGAAAGGTGGTCTCAGCCTCCCTAGAGTTAGCCACACAGATCATTGGAACAGTCTGGAATCCTGGAGTATATCCTCTAGTTGGCAAAAAGTGTTGACAAAATTGTTTATCATTTGGGATAAGCTATCTGGAATAAAATGGTTAGCCTGTCTCACAACCATGAATCCCAGAATGAATAGCTGTAACCACTGGTTTTGGGGGTGTGGCCTAGTAATAGAGTACCTTGCATTCCTGAGGCCTTGAGTTTGACTCCTAGCACTGCAAAATAAGATGCTGTAGATAAGTGAGGCTGGGAGAGTGCTTGCACAGCACGCTTAGTCCCTGATTAGATACTCAGCATAGCAGAAACCGGGTATGGTGGTGCACACCTGTTGTCACAAGGCTTGGGAGGTGGAGGCAGGAGAATCTGAAGATCAAGATCATCGTTGGCTTCACAGTAAGTTTGAGGCCAGCCTGGGCCAGGGAGACCCGTTTTAAATAATCAGACTTAAGTGTGTGGCACGTGCACTGTGTTAGGACTCAGGAGGCTAACACAGGAAGATTGGGAGCTAGCACTGTGCTGCATAGTGAGAGCCTGTCTTAGAGAAACAACAAAAAGAAACAAACCTCTTAGAAACTGGTAAGATGAGAATTTACAAGAAAAGGGAGCGTAAATCTCACAGGCAGTGCCCCCAGCAAGAATTTCAGGGATGGGTTCAGCCGGTAAAGTGCCTGCTTTGTAAGCATGAGAACCCAACTTCAGATCCCCAGAGCCCCTAATGTAAAAAACTGCACTTGTCAAAATATGTAACCCCAGCCCTGGAGTGCATCGGAGACGAGCGAATCCCAGGAACTTGCAGGCTCTGGATTCAGAGGGAGGCCCCTGTCCCCCAAAAATGAAGTGGATGGAATTTACTTCCTAGCACCCACACTAAGCCTCACAACTGCCTACAACTCCAGAACTAAGGGGATCCAGTGCCCTCTTCTGGCCTCTGTGAGTACTTGCACAGGCACACGCCTGAGTGCTTGCGCATGTACACACACACACACACACACACACACACACACAACACACACACACACACACACACACACACACAGGAACGATTAAATAAGGTGAATATTTAAATTATATTCTGTTCTAGGTATAGTAGCACACACCGTTAACTCCCAACATTGGCCAGGCAGAGAGGCAGGTGGAGCTCTGGAGTTTTAGGCCAGGCTGATAAACAGAGCTAGTTCTAGTTCAGCCAGGGCACAGAGAAACTCTGTCTTTAAACAAAATAAACAAGCAAGGAAACAAAAAAAAAAAAAGAAAAAAAAAAAAGAATTAAGTGCTCTTAACAAGTGAGGCTTCTCTCCAGCCCCTTTACCTCCTTCTAACACGTGGGGTCCAGGGGTCAAACTCAGGAGTGGTGGCCAGAGCCTTTACCTGCTGGATCATCTCACCAGCCCCAGAAAGGTATTTATCCTTTGGGAGTGGAGGCAGGAGGACCACCCTAGGCTACACAGTAAGATCAAGGCCAGGGGGGGTTTACATGAGATTCTACCTCAAAAATAAAGTAATAAGGGACAGAGAGAGCTCAGCAGTTACGAGCATTGGCTGCTCAACAGGCAAAAAAAAAAAAGTTAGAATAGTACTAATAAGATGCTTTAGTTGTTGATCTGAACCAAGGTCTTTGTTCTCACTAGGAAAGCACTCCTGTGCATACACAGCTCCATCACAAATATCTTTGTGTTGTTTTTGTTTTGGAGACAGGGTCTCCTGTAGTGCAAGGCTGGGACTCCCTAATCATCCATCTACATCACTCGAGTACTAGAGCTCCAGATGTGTAGAGACATTATTAAAACCCATGAGGAAGGGTTGGGGATTTAGCTCAGTGGGAGAGTGCTTGCAAGTGCAAGGCCACAAGACCCTGGGTTCGGTCCTCAGCTCCGGGGGGGGTGGGGTGGGGGGTGGGGGTGAGGATAATAATAAAACCCACGAGGTTGGTTGGGGATTTAGCTCAGTGGTAGAGCACTTGCCTAGCAAGCACAAGGCCCTGGGTTCGGTCCCCAGCTCCGAAAAAAAAAAAAAAAAAAAAAAAAAAAAAAAAAAAACCCACGAGGTTGGTAAAATTCAAATCTAGTAGTAAACAGTGCTGGCAGAGGTATAGGGGATGGACTGCTAGGCCTGACACACTGAGGCCCCCGGTTTTATTTCCAGCATCAGATGTATGATTAAAAATAAACAACTGCCACTTGAGGCGGTGGCAGTGGCGGCAGCGGCATACACCTGCAAGACTTTTGAAAAGTTAAGCTGGCAGTGTCTTAAGATTTAAAACATCCTGGGGTTGGGGATTTAGCTCAGTGGTAGAGCGCTTGCCTAGCAAGCACAAGGCCCTGGGTTCGGTCCCCAGCTCCAAAAAAAAAAAAAAAAAAAAGATTTAAAACATCCATCCAGACTGGTACTGTGACTTACTAGATAAGGGGCCTGTGCCCAGCCTGACTACCTAAGTTACATTCCTGGGACCCTTAGACCCATGTAGTAGAAGGTTAAAGCTGGTTCTTGCAAGGTGCTCTCTGCCCTCAGCTCATACACAATGGCACATGTGTCTACGTGCACGCACGCACGCACGCACGCACAAATATAATGTTTTTTATTGTATAGAACTAGCTGGGTGGTGGTGGTATATACATATGTCTTTAACCCTGGCACTTTGCCATATCTCTGGGTCTTCCTTGGAAAGAATTCTCAAAGGAACCCATCACTGAAACAAGACCCCTTTCAAAGTTGCAGTGAAGACAGAGATACCAGGTTAAACTGGGGTTTGCTACTTAGTAACTGTCAACCCGCTGTCCTTGTTCCCTTCTGACCCCAGCACTCAGGGTAAGCCTGTGTGTCTTCCCAGGTTTGAGCACAGGAGCAAGACTTCATTGTGATTCTCAGAATGAAGTAAGGGAGTTCCTTGAACTAAACATTCTTTTTAATGTTTATTCTATTATTTTTTGAATAATCTAAGTGTGTTGATCCATGCAAGCGAGTATAGGCACCAGTGCAGGCCAGGGGTGTCAGATCCTGGGGTTGGAGTTAGGCAGTTGTGAGTCACCCAACATGGCTGCTGGGAATTGAACTCTTGTCTGCCAGAGCAGTGCATGCTCTTGGCTGATGAGCCGTCTCTGCAGCCCACACTGAGGGGTTTTTTTGTTTTTGTTTTTTTTTTAAGATTTATTCATTTATAATATATAAGTACACTGTAGCTGTCTTCAGATACACCAGAAGAGGGCATCGGATCTCTTTATAGATGGTTGTGAGCCACCATGTGGTTGCTGGGAATTGAACTCATGACCTCTAGAAGAGCAGTTGGGTGCTCTTAACCGCCGAGCCGTCTCTGCAGCCCACACTGAGGGTTTTAATAAAGTTTGCAGTTCTTGAGATTGTATTAAGAATTTTTTGGGTCAGAGAGATAGCTTAGTGGTTAGGAGTCTCACTGCTCTTCCAGAGGAACCAAGTTCTATTCCTGAACTCATGTCGGGCCTGTAATTCCATTTTCAAGAAATCTGACTCCTCCCTCTGCCTTCTGCAGGCACCGCCACATGTGTGGCATTCATTCACATAAAGACATATACATAAATATAAATAAACAAATCTTTTTTGTGTTTATGTAAACTTAGACTTTCAAGTCTGTGATCTAAAAGGGAGTTTCACCAGTGACAGGGAGATGGCTCAGTGCCTGAGAGCACACGCATTCCTGCAGAGGACCCAGTACCCACATGGCAGCCAATTCCAGGGGATCCACTACCCTCTCTGACTTCCATAGGCTCCTGCATCCACTTGATACACTTACATGCATTCATGGACAAGGTATACACTCTTGAGAGTGACATTGTGACTCTTGCCCTTACAGCATTGACTTGGGCAAGGCAAGCGAACCCAATCGTGTGGAACTGGGCCGCAAGGATGATGCCAAAGTCCACAAGATGTTCCTGGACCACACTGGTAAGTGGCGCTGGAGATCTGAGGAGGGTTCTCATGAGAATTCACTGCCTAGAGGGGTGGGATCTAAACGGGAAGGGAGAAGCAAGATCCACTCAGGTGCTGTTTTCCCTCCCCCAGGCTCTCATCTGCTGGTTGCTCTGAGTAGCACCGAGGTCCTGTACATGAACCGCAATGGACAGAAGGCCCGGCCGCTGGCTCGCTGGAAGGGGCAGCTGGTGGAGAGTGTGGGTTGGAACAAAGCGCTGGGCAGTGAGAGCAGCACCGGCCCCATCCTGGTTGGCACAGCTCAAGGACAGATCTTTGAAGCAGAGCTCTCAGCTAGCGAAGGCGGCCTCTTTGGCCCTGCCCCTGATCTCTACTTCCGTCCACTGTATGTCTTAAATGAAGAAGGGGGTCCAGCACCTGTGTGCTCCCTTGAGGCAGAGCGTGGCCCTGACGGACGGGGCTTTGTCATTGCCACCACTCGGCAGCGCCTCTTCCAGTTCATAGGCCGAGCAGTAGAAGATGCTGAAGCCCAAGGCTTCTCGGGCCTCTTTGCAGCCTATACAGACCACCCACCGCCATTCCGTGAGTTTCCTGGCAACTTGGGGTATAGTGAGTTGGCTTTCTATACCCCTAAGTTACGCTCTGCACCTCGTGCCTTTGCCTGGATGATGGGAGATGGTGTGCTGTATGGCTCACTGGACTGCGGGCGCCCGGACTCCCTGCTGAGCGAGGAGAAAGTGTGGGAATACCCAGCAGGGGTTGGTCCTGGGGCCAATCCACCCTTAGCCATTGTCTTGACCCAGTTCCATTTCCTACTGCTGCTGGCGGACCGGGTGGAGGCTGTGTGTACGCTAACAGGGCAGGTGGTGCTACGGGATCACTTCCTGGAGAAGTTTGGACCACTGAGGCACATGGTGAAGGACTCGTCCACAGGTCACCTCTGGGCCTACACTGAGCGAGCAGTCTTCCGATACCACGTGCAACGTGAGGCTCGGGATGTCTGGCGCACCTACCTGGACATGAACCGCTTTGACCTGGCCAAAGAGTATTGTCGTGAGCGGCCCGATTGCCTAGACACAGTCCTGGCCCGAGAGGCTGATTTCTGCTTTCGCCAGCATCGCTACCTGGAGAGCGCCCGCTGCTATGCTCTGACCCAGAGCTATTTTGAGGAGATTGCCCTCAAGTTTTTGGAGGCCCGGCAAGAAGAGGCACTGGCTGAGTTTCTGCAGCGGAAGCTGGCCGGCTTGAAGCCAACTGAGCGTACCCAGGCCACACTACTGACCACTTGGCTGACAGAGCTCTACCTGAGCCGGCTTGGTGCTCTGCAGGGTGACCCAGATGCTCTGAATCTCTACCGGGATACACGGGAGTGCTTCCGTACTTTTCTCAGTAGCCCTCGGCACAAAGAGTGGCTCTTTGCCAGCCGGGCCTCTATCCACGAGCTGCTTGCCAGTCACGGGGACACAGAGCATATGGTGTATTTTGCAGTGATCATGCAGGACTATGAACGGGTGGTCACATACCACTGCCAGCATGAAGCCTATGAGGAGGCCCTGGCTGTGCTTGCCCGCCACCGAGACCCCCAGCTCTTCTACAGATTCTCGCCTGTCCTCATCCGACATATCCCCCGCCAGCTGGTGGACGCCTGGATTGAGATGGGCAGCCGGCTGGACGCTCGGCAGCTCATTCCTGCCCTGGTGAACTATAGCCAGGGGGGCGACGCTCAGCAGGTGAGCCAGGCCATCCGCTATATGGAATTCTGTGTGAATGTGCTTGGCGAGACTGAGCAGGCCATTCACAACTACCTGCTGTCACTGTATGCCCGTGGCCAGCCAGCCTCACTTCTGGCGTACCTGGAACAAGCCGGGGCCAGCCCGCACCGTGTACATTATGATCTCAAATATGCACTTCGACTTTGTGCTGAGCACGGCCACCACCGCGCCTGCGTCCACGTCTACAAGGTGTTGGAGCTGTATGAAGAGGCTGTGGACCTGGCCCTGCAGGTGAGTCTTGACCTTATCCAGGAGAGCCACCTGGAGAGGGTAACTTAGAGCCTGAAAGGTTTGGGAGGTAAGGCTAGTGCTTGCCGGCTTCTCCTGAAGAGCAGTGCTGTGATGTAGAGGCTAAGACTCACTTGGAGCTGAGTTTGAGGTGCGCGCTTGTTGCCTGTAATCCCTGCACTTGGGCCCTGCACTTGGGCGCTTAAGGCAGAAAGATGGTGGTTTGAGGCCGGTTTAGGCTACCCAGTGAGTCCCTGTCTTTAAAAACAAAACGAAGTTAGCAGGAGAGGGGAAGAAAAAAAAAGAACACAAACTAAAACATCGGGGTTTGCATTCTGGCTTTGCTGTGTGGTTTGGGGCTGGTACACCTCTGTGCCTTAGATTATCCACTAAATGGTGGTAATGAACCAGCAAGATGGCTGGCAGGTGGAAGCCTTGAACAAGTCTGACAAGTTCTATCCCTAGAGCGACGGTGGAGGGGGAGCGAGCACTGACTGCTGCAGGTTTCCCTGACCTGCACACTGCACTCGCATGCACTCACCTACCCTTCCCTCCAATTATAATAAAAGGAAAATAGAAGGACTTGTGAGGGAAATGTTAAGAGTATTTATATCTTAGTGAATTAGTACTGCATAAGTAAAGCATTCAGGAGCCAGAGCTAGCTACACAGCGAGGTCTAGGCCAGCCTGGGCTACATAGTAAGACGTTGTCAAAAAAATAAAAATCAACAGGGTTGGAGATATGGGTCAGAGGTTAGGAATAGTTGCTACTCTTGCAGAGGACCTGGGTTTAATTCCCAGCACCCACAAATATCTAGTTCAAGAAGATCTGACAGCCTCTTCTTGCCTTCATAGGTACTAATAAATAAAATAAAATAAAATAAAATAACCACACAGAATGCTGACTGATTCAGATGTTAGCAGAGAGAAAAGATGCTGAGTTACATCTCTCAAATCATGAATGATCGCAGGAAAGGAATATTTGCATATTTGTTGGTGTGTGTGGTGTACGTATGCAGAGTGCAGACCTTAGCTGCCATTCTCTGCCTTATCCCTTTGAGGCAGGGTCTCCCTCAAAACCTGGAGGGTCTGATTGTTGGCTTCGCTGATAGCCCTTAAACCCTGCCAATCCTCTGTCTCTACTCTGGGGTTACAGGTCTGTACTAGACCATGCTATGTGGTTGCTGGGATCTGAATGATGTGCAACAAGTACTCTTAACCACAGAGCCATATTTCCAGCTCTGTTTGTGTTTTTGAAGCAGGATCTCACTTGTTATGGACCCCAAACTGATCTGGAAATCACTGTATAGCCCTGGCTAGCCCCAGGCTGAGCCTTAACCCAGGATTTAGAACATTGCCCCAAGAGCTCAAATAGTTCCCTATGTGACTTGTTTTCCTTCTTGAGACGGGGTCTGCCATAGCCCAGGCCGGCTTAAACTTGCCAGCATTCCTGTTTCCACTTCCTGAGGGCTAGGATCCAGGGTTGTGCACCGCTGTGCTTTAGGAACACCAGCTGATCTTTTTACATTCGCTAAAATTGGAGGCTTGCCACCAAAACGGCCTTTCCACAGCTGTGACGGGGCAGGCCGATACAGGTTTCCTTGTGCCTCTTGCTACCTGGAGTGTGGAGAATTCTGCTGAGGCTCTCTTCTCTGGCCGGTTTTCTGTGGCCATCTGTCTTTCCAGTAGTCTGACCCTAAGTGGAGCATGGCTTGACCCTGACACCGTGGTTTCCCCACAGGTGGATGTGGACCTGGCTAAGCAGTGTGCAGACCTGCCAGAGGAGGATGAGGAACTTCGGAAGAAACTATGGCTCAAGATCGCTCGGCATGTGGTACAGGAGGAGGAGGACGTACAGACAGCCATGGCCTGCTTGGCCAGCTGCCCCTTGCTCAAGATTGAGGATGTGCTGCCCTTCTTTCCTGACTTTGTCACAATCGACCACTTCAAGGAGGCAATCTGTAGTTCACTTAAGGCCTACAACCACCATATCCAGGAGCTGCAGCGCGAGATGGAGGAAGCCACAGCCAGCGCCCAGCGTATCCGACGAGACTTGCAGGAGCTTCGAGGGCGCTATGGCACCGTGGAGCCCCAGGACAAATGCTCTACCTGTGACTTCCCTTTGCTCAACCGCCCCTTTTACCTGTTCCTCTGTGGTCACATGTTCCACGCTGACTGTCTCCTGCAGGCCGTGAGGCCTGGCCTTCCTACCTACAAACAGGCCAGGCTTGAGGAGTTGCAGCGCAAGCTCGGGACTGCGCCTCCTCCAACCAAAGGCTCTGTGAAGGCCAAGGAGGCGGAAGCTGGGGCTGCAGCTGTGGGGCCCAGCCGGGAACAGCTCAAGGCTGACCTCGATGAGCTGGTGGCTGCTGAGTGTGTGTACTGTGGGGAGCTGATGATTCGCTCCATTGACCGGCCCTTCATCGACCCCCAGCACTATGAGGAGGAACACCTCAGCTGGCTATAGGAAGTGTCGCCATGCACGTGGACAGACAGGGATACAGCCACCAGACTCTTCTGGGAGGGCCATGCCTGGCTAGTGTTGAGTCCTTGAGATTGCCAGGTCTGTGGTTGTGAGGGTGTTGCAGCCAAGCCTTAGCCCTGAGGTTTCAGGTGTGAACCCGTTCTGTGTTCTGCAAGCTGTGCTTCAGACCTGACTTAGAGCTGCTCCTCCCCCAGGCAGCCCGAGCTGGTGAGGTCAGCCGTGATCCTTTTAACTCACTACATCTAACAGTTCCTCTGTCCTCGTCATAGCCGGCATGTTCACCTGGACTGAGTAGCCCACTGTCCATCCTTCCTATCTTCCTTCCTTCGTCACTCCACAGCCTCTGGACCTCCCACTTGCCCTGCCCTCTTCTGCTGGGAGCGAGCCGTCAGCCCTCCAGATCCCAGGAGAGGAGGCACTTGTGGAGAGGGTGGTACTAAGGGTGGGCATGTGGACATGCTGTGTGACCCTGGGGCTCCAGTGTCAGGGTGCCCTGAGGCTGAGGACACACCAAGGACAAGAGGAAATAGCAACAAGCAGAGAGCATTAAATGGTGCCACAGTGGTGGCTCTGGACTGGATGGCTTTGTGTTGATGCTAATGCTTACAAGAAATGATCCCAAGAAGGGATACAAGGGCACAAGAAGGTCGCCTGCACTGGTGTGGTGGCATAGAGCAGGCTGATCTCTATGAGGTCACAGCCAGCTCAGTCTACATAGTAAGTGCTAGGCTGGCCAAGGCTACATAGTATGACCCTGTCTCAAAAAAAAAAAAAAAAAAAAAAAAAAAAGACCTCTAGGGTCCTGAAAGCCTTGGCACAAGGACCTTCACCTGGGGGTGAGACAGGACAATCAGTTTTACTTGTTTCCTTCTATCTTCTGACTATAATGCTTAGAGATTACAGTCCTTCATCCTAAATCCTGGAGCTATTCTTCCCTCTGGCAGGCAGGTGGCGCTGCTGCTCATGAATCCATCCAATTTTGGCACCCTGGGGCACAAATTCTCACACTAGTCTAATTAATGCTTCCTCATCCATTCCCTTCCTAGTTGTTGCAAGAATTTTCTAGAAGTCCCCATCTCCTGGTCAGGATTCTAAGCCCTTAATTCTTTCTCCAAGTGTTTTTTATTAGCATATGTTATATATAACATATGGGTCCCCTTCCTCCTCCTCACTAGTCTTCCTCACCTCCACTGTCAGATCTGTATTGTGTGCAGGGGAGCATACGTGTGCATACGTGTGGGTGTAGTTCTATGCCCACCTCACTGAAGTTCGTTAGGGTTGGCTACAGGAGAACAGGCACTTTACTAGTGTTTGCACCACTAAGGAAATGAGAAAAGGCTTCTTCCTCCCCGTCAACCCTTAACCGAGCATAAGTCCTTCCATGCCATGTAAGCAGACTGGGCCAGTCATGTGGAGGCCCTGTACAGGTAACTACAGCTGCTCTGAGTTCCAGTGCCCAGCACGTAGGGTGCCAACCACCACTTTCCTCCCGCTCTTTCTGCCTCTTCTGTAGTCTTCCCTGAACCTTGAGGAGGTGTGGCCTGGTCCTCATTTATAGCTGCAGGTACCTCATTCTCTCCAGTGGCTCTCACACATTCTGTATGTTGCTTGCCCTTCTGACAGACTGGACCCCTGGCAGCCTAGGCCCCGGCCTTGCTGTAGGGACTGTCGAGCTCTGTGGCATTTGATCTGTTTTCTTCTTATCTTGCTCCTGTGATTTTGTCTTTCCTCCCCAAGACAACACTTCTTAGTTTTAGTTGGGGCCAGAAGCTACATCCTGGGACATGCTGGAGTCAGGCCTTCTGGGGACTGCCTTTGCCCTCTGCACAGGCGCTCATAGTGCATTGTCTGACTTGATTGATAGGAATCTATCAGCTGGCCCAGAATGTAACAGCACAAGCGAGTGTTCTGTCCCTAAGCAGGAGGCCAGCTGATCTAGCTTATGAATGTTCCTTTTCTCCTCCAATGTAATCTTGTCTCAGAAATTTCATCTGGTTCTTATTGTATCTGGCGTTGCCAAGTTCCCTAACCCTCTAGAGCAGCAAGATCACCCATGGTCTCTGCCAGCCCAGAGGGCTGAGCTACCTACACAATGACTCAAAGATCCTGTCTTCCAGAAGCAAGGGTAGGAGCAGGTGGGAGAGGTGCCCTCTGTCTAGTGGGCATCCTAAGCCTATTCTCTCAAGGAAGATTTGGGAGACATTCTTATATCTCTTCTCCATGTGACTTCAGGCTCCTTCACACTTAGATAAAACAGGAGGCACCACGGTCAATGTGGGATTGAGCATAATACCTTGGTCTCCCACCAAACTGATTGCTTGCTTGTGGTTTAGATAAAACAGCTTGGAACTGCTGTCTTTGTACATAATGGGGGCCTAATACATGTTAGTTAAACAAACACTGCCCTATTGCTCCCTTCTCCCAGAGGGTTTGGCTCAAGCAGCCTGGGACGCCCCTGCCCCTTCTGTCCTATACTAAGCAGCCCATCTGGTCCTAGGCTGCTTCCTCTTTCCTGGGAAAAGGCCCCAGTCTTCCCTGGCACAGATAGAATGGGGTTCCGGTGAGTCAGGGCAACGGGAAGCCACAGCTCTTAGATCCCTGGAAACCAAGCAAGACTTGGAATAGAGAGCAGAGAGAAGGCCCTTGGGGCTCTGGCTCTGAGCCTGGGGAGGGGCCAAAGAAGGAGGAGGAGGGAGCAGTTGTGTAGGCAGGGGCCAAGATGAATGAGCTGCTTCTGGAGCCTGGAAATAGGAGGTCACTGGAAATAGGAGGAGTGGCCACAGGCAGTGACGCTGAGACTAGGGCAGGAGGCCTGTAAACAAGGAAGCCACCTGGGGGAGATTGAGGGCGGCCGCTGGTCCTGGGGAGCAGGTGCTTCCTGAGGCCCGCCCTTGACAGGGCCCTAAGGACCGCCTTACCAGTTGCCCTCGTGCACTAGGGGGCGCTATGGACTGGCGTCCCGACCGAAATGCTCTCAACCAGAGCTCCTAAGGGGTGTGGCCTACGGAGGGTGTGCCCAGCCAGAGCCTTAACCTTCCCCCCACCCCTGTCCTGCAGCTGCCCTCCCTCCTGTCCCCAAAGTGCACTGGCCAAGGGCACTAGCCCAGACACTGAAGGAGCAGGGCTCAGCCTGGGTGTGAGCTCATTTCTCCACCGATACCAATTCTCTGGTTCCTGCCCCTCCCCTCTAAGGCTCAGGTCTCAGGCCAGGGCCTGGCACCAACTCTCTTGGTTGGAAGGGGGCTCCGAAGCCACCAAGCTCCTGGCTGCTCTTGGCGCTGCTTCCCCCATCCCCTGGCGCCAGAGAAACAAAAGATTAGGGGCCCAGAGGGACTTATCTGGCCCCACCACCACTGGGTGGGGGGAGGGGGCAAGAGGGGGCACACCTCCTCTCCACTCCTCCAGCACTACTGATTCTTCGAGACACTTTCACAGGCGGAAATTCCCAGAGGTCAGAGGAGGGAAACGGTTAATTCCTTTTATTCAATGGGCCCCCCCTCTGTACCACCCCCCAGCTTCCTCCCTCCACTTCCCGCCCCCCCCTGTGTGAACAGGAAGTGGAGAGGAAAAGGCTCTGAGCAGAGCAGCTGGGAGCAGGAGGCAGGGAGGGAGTGGGCAACAGGCCCGGTGCCAGCCCTCCCCTCACAGTTGTTTGTTGGAGGGGGAACAACTGTGTCTGTGTATAGAACCTGCAGTCTCAGATGGCAAGGGGCACCTGAACTAGGGAAAAGCCCAGCCTCCAAGCCCCTGCCCTCCAACCTGCTGTCAGGCTGGTGTCTTGCTAGTGCAAGCCATCCTGTGCCCAAACCCTGGCTGCCCTGGCCACTGTATCTTACCCATGCTGCCGGGCTGGGCATATCAAGGCTGGAAGGCAACAAGCAATTCATACAGCCTCCAATCCTGGCACTGACTCCGCCACTCAGCCCCTTGGCCCTGCCAGTCCTTTGAAGCTCAGTCAAAGCTTCCTGTTTGGGGCAGGCGATGCCAAGGCCCCTCCCCCACCATTGTTCTGTAGAGACCATAGGTCCATCTGTTGCCCCCATGGTGGGGCCCCTAGGCAGTACCACACGGGAGCAGCACCACAAAAGACCCTGCTGGCAGCTTTTCTCATTGGGAGCAAGGCTGTCCCTGCAGCAGGTTGAGGATAAACAGCCTTCTGCAGCAGGCCTAGAGGGGCAGAGATAGGAGGATGCCAGTGAGTAAGTCTGGAGCGGTGTGGGCATTTCCTGCCCTCTGCTTCCTCCTACACCTGAGCATGGAGATGAGGATATGTAAGCCACTAGGAAAAAGGCAACATTCTCCTGCTCAGATTCCAAAAGGGAAAACTGGCAGAGGGGCAGCCTTTGATGGAAGAGATTCCACCTTTCAAATGCCACATGGCTCGCGACGTCCTCTCCCTGAATAGCTTTGCCTTTGCTCAGTTCTTGCCTTGAAGTAATCCTTGAGGCAGCAGCCAGTACCCATTCCGAGATACCACAGAATGTTAAACGACCCCAGGTTGGTGGCCAGCAACTGATGCCACTGAGAACAGGCCGGGGCAGAAGAAGGGAAAAGGTACTGGTTTGACTCCCAGGACAGTGGATGCTGTTCCTGGTTCCCAGGCTGCTGTGGCCAGATGTGCTGCCCAGGCACATAGCAGGTGCCATATTGTTTCTGCATCTCAACTCTTGCTCCTAACTCCCTACCAAGGGCCAAGCTCACAGTTCAGGCTGTTTCCCCCTCACTTCTTCATCGGGGTTAGAACTCAGATATGGTCTATCTCACATCTCCTATTATATCCCCAGCTCAGAACCCATCCTGCTCCTGGCTCTCAGAAGCAGCTGGGTCTCTGAAATTTTAGCTAGTGTGGAAAAGCTTCCTCAAAGGGTTTTCTGTTCTCTCCTTCCACTCTGTGGTTCCTGGGGGATCAAACTCAGGTTGTTGGATTTGGTATCAAGCTCCTTTACCCTCTGAGCCAAAAAGGCTTGAGCTGAGGGCTAGGGAGGTGATCCAGAAAGAATATAAGCCTCTCCTCTGGGTTTATCAGCCTAGCCACACCCCTGAACACAGCTTTTTCTCCTGCAGGTTGAGAATGTAACAGACTTCCAACAGCCAATAGAAGCTTCACTGAGTGTAGCAGTGAAGCCTGGTAGGTGCCCCTTTTCTCCAGCGAGGCCCATAGCAACTCTTGCTTCACAACTCTCCTATCTCAAAAGAGGCTTGCCTGGGAAGGCTTTTCAGGTTTCTCGTAAAATAGTGACTCTAGGAAAGAGAAGTCCAAGACCAGAATGAGGAATCTCTCAGGCATGCAGAATGCAACCCTGAGGTGGCACAGAAATGCTCCCTAGGGCAACAGGGTCTTGCGTTCCAAGAGGAGCACAGGGCAGAACTCCAGCTCAGGGACTGGGCCAGCATCACTCTGGCCACTGACCAAGCTCAGCCCCTCTGCCAGCCTGTCCTTGTGGTCCAGCCCAGACCTTGCACAACAGCCTGGCTGGCAGGCACTCCCCTGAGAGCTTCAGGAAGTCCCCCTCATCCCTCTTTGATCTTTGACTCTTGGGTCCCATGGACCAAATTCCAGACAGATGTCCTCTCCTTTACCTTCTGTCCTTGGTCCTTCCTCTAAAGGCTGGAGCTCAAGTTATCTCAGATCCCAGTTTACTGCGCTTCTTTTTCTGGGCCTTCCTCTATAGTCCACTAGAGCCTCCGATGGGGAAGTTCCACAAGCCAATGACGTTTGGTATAGACATTTGGTGTGCTTGCCATGGGCTCTCCTGACAGCACGCATCCTCTCTCTCAAGTGTTCTGCCCACCCAAGATCCCTGTCCCAAACTGCAACAAGGAACAAGACAGGAGCAGCAGACAGAGCCCCCTTCCCTCTGTATCTCAACAGTCAAAGGCCCTTGTTCAACTGTGCCGTGCTCTCAGCGGTCGGTTTCACAATCAAATAATTCCCTTCGGTTTTCAAGTGGAATTTTTGCTTTTATTTTTTAGGGTTTCTTGGCTTTTTCCTAAAAGCAATCAGTCTAAATTTGTCATCACACACCCCCCCATTTCCGTGCCTCAGGGCCTCCTTTTTATCCCCTGGAATCTGGAAACCATATGTGTGGGCAGAAACCCCCCAGCATCCCCCAGCGCCCTGGCCTAGCAAGGCCCCCACAGAGCCAGCACGTTCGATGGGGAAGAGCCTACAGGCCAGGCCGGGACTCAGAAAGGGAGTTTCTCTTTGGACCTTCCCAGCTTAAGCCGTGGATAATCCATGTGGTCTAGTGGTTAGGGCTAGATCACACGAGGTCTGTCCCCAGCAATCTCTTTGACTAACGCCTGAAGTGTGGGAAAGTCCGCTTGTCACCTAGGGAGACTCAGTTTCCCTACTCATTCAGGGACTCAAAGTTTCCCTACCTAGATCATCTTTTTACCTGCCTGGGTGGAGAGAATTCTCATCCAGAACATCTCATTGCACTCTGGTGGGGGGAGTATCTTATCTGGTGGGGAGGCTGAGGCAGAATTGAATCACAAATTCAAGATTTACCTAGGCATGGTGTAAATTCAAGGTAATCATGACAGCGAGATCCTTTCTCAGAATTTTAAAAACTGGGGACAGGAATGGAGTTACAGACGAGTAGTGTGAGACCCTAGGGTCAGTCCCCAGTACCCTCAAAAGAAATGAAGGAAATAGATTTTTTTGGCCAAAGTGTCCCAAGTAGTGTGACAAGCTGCGGCATGACTTGGGACATGACTAAATTGTTTAATCCTTTTTTGAAGGGAACTAACTGACTTGCGATGTCCTGACCCCTCCACTGCAGGGATTGAACCCAGGAGGTGAGGTGAGATGGGCACTATACACTGAGCGACACCCCCAGCCCCACTTTTTGAACCACAGTTTTCTTATCTATAAACCAGAGACTGTTTTGTACTCACCACTTGATTAAATAAGAAAAAATATCCGAAATTGATTAAATAAGAAAAAATATCCGAAAGGGCCTAGAGCTAAGCATACTGTAAAAGCCCAATAAGTGGTTGTTATTCTTAGCGACAAAAGCCTGACAGGCAGGAATGTATTCTCAGTGTCTCTCAGACTTTCTTGCTAGGCTGTCCTGCCCAGAACTTCCCAACCCACCTCACCCCTACCCCCACCCCCACCTTCACCTCTGCCCCCACCTTCTTGTTTTAGAGACACAAAGATGCAGCCCTAGTCCTTGTGGATCAGGCTGAGGCCTGGGTGGCCTGTCCAGTCTCCATGACGACTGGAGCCCCTCCCCTCCTTCCTTCCTCCAGAGCTTTCTGTTTACTGTAAACAGCTGGCCCAGCTCAACCCCAGCTGATCCACCCAGGACCAGCCAGACCCTCTCTGAACCAGGGCCTGGCTTGATGGATGAAGGTCTTATGTTCAGTGTCCCTAAGATCCACAGGCCTTGCACAGGCCACCTCTGCTAGCAGGGAGGGCAGAGGGAGGTGGGGGTGGCTGTCAGATCAGGCCTCAGAGACAAGAAACAGATGCAGTGTAATTAAAGAGGAGCGCTCCATAGAGCCTGGTGGGAAGTCTCTGGCTTGGCCTTCGGTTGACCTGGGTGCAAATTCTGTTTATTGATTTGTGAACTGCAGATAATAATACCGTCCTTGGCGCATGGGCAGATTGGTGTTTACACCTGCAATGCTGGCTGAGGGTTTGGTTCACACTGAAGACACAGGCTGCATTCGTTCTCTTTGCACAGGGCCCTTGGACAAGTCCTGGCTACTCTTTGACTCGGCATACCTCAGGTACACACACACACACACACACACACACACACACACACACACACACACACAAGACAGAGAGAGAGAGAGAGAGAGAGAGAGAGAGAGAGAGAGATAGAGTGAGAGAGAGCGCGAGCGCATAGATGTGTCTGCAGGTTGGGTATGATGGGAAGAAGTTCAGGTGTGCCCAAGCATGGGAGACCTAAAAGGGTCTAGCTGTTTCCCAAGCCCATACCTAGACCAGAGTATGCTGACATTGGTGTCATATGTGACACCGTATCATGACAATGGAACGTGTGTGCCACTCAGTCTAGGGCTTCACTCCTCTCTTCCCACTAAGTCTCTAGGGTTGTACCCACTTTCTTAGTCCGGCAAGTGCAATACAGTAGCACAAAGTTGTCCTGTTAGGGTAAGGGTCCCCCTCTCTGCAAGCTAAGTATTCAGGGCATGATGGTCTGGAAAGTAAGGCTACTGACTCCCAACTCCAAATGGGCTCATATTGCCACTTTGATGCTGCTGCAGCCTTGGAAGAGCTGGCTGGTTAGGACACTGCTGGCCTGAGATTTAGACTTGCCCTTCTAACCACCAGACCTACCCAGCAGTCCTGGGGCAGACGCTGGGGTTAGGCAGGGGCATTCATCGATTTGACTCACTCCCCACAGGCCCATGAGTAAGTGCCACTCTGGATTTTCAGACCCACCCCGCTCCTGGACATCTCGTTGGGGTCTTCCAGAATTGGGTCCCGGTGGTTCCCGCGTGCAACCTTGGGGTTCCCTTCAGAGGAGGACTTGGGGGCTGGAGACCTGTGGGTCTAGCTGACTCTGCTGCTCCCACAATCCTCTTACCCAAAACTCTGCCTAACTGGAGTTTCTGCCCTCACACCAGTTCAGACTACTTGAGAAAGAAGAGGAGCCCCCAGAACTAAAGGCAGCTGCGCAGACTGGATTGGAAATCCCCCACTTCTTACCTTGGCCACTTAGGGAAATGGTCTCCCAGCAGAGGGCCGCCTCCCGCCAGGGACTTTTCTCCTAGTGATGACACACAGAATACAGGCAGTCTCAGGGACCCCAGCCCCGAAGCTGTACTGTGCATGGTGCTATCTGGGGCTTGTTGGCCTAAGGGAGACAGGGAGAAGGTAGGCCCGGGGAACCAGTGAGGTGCGACACCCGTAGCCCTTCCTCCTGGTAGCCAGTCTGATAGGACAGAAATGGCATCAACCTTGCAGGCTATTGTTTCAAATTATTAGTTTATTTGTAAAGACTTACTTTTACTTCATATGTCTGAGTCTTTGCCTGTATGTGCCATGTGTGCTGGTGTCGAAGGAGGTAAGACTCTTAGATCCCCCGATGCGGAATTACCAACAGTTGTGAGCCTCCATATAGGTGCTGGGAACCCAACCCAGCCACTCTGGAAGAACACAAAGTGCCTGACACCAGAGCCATCACTCCGGTTCCAAACTCCCCAAATCTTCTTCTTTCCTGTTTTTCCCCTCCCTTCAGTACTAGGGTTTGAAACATTCCTAGCTCATTTCTCTCTGTCTCCCCTCCCCCCACTCCTCATGTGTGTGTACATGTGCAAATGCATGAAGAGAGCGGGGAGGAATCTCACTGAGTTTCCAAGACTGGCATTTAACAGCCCTGCCCCCTCCCCTCTAGCAGCTAGAATCACAGGCTTGTACTACCAGAGCCAGCAAAGATTTTTAATTTTTCCTCTTTTGATTACTGTGTGTGTGCATGCATGTTGTATGTGATGTATGTGACAGGGACTGTCAATGAATCTGAATTTTCCTTCTCTTTCTCTTTCTCTTTCTCTTTCTATTCCTGTCTTCCTGCTGGGAATTTGAACTCAGGCCCTCGTGCTTACACATCAAATGCTATTGTGTGGCAAAACTGCTCCTGGGAAGATGCACCACACACATCAACTCACCCCAGATAGGGAACCCATGGCAGACCAAAGTACAGATAACACCAAAGTCCAACTTGGTGCACCAATGAGTTCTATTGGAGCTGCTTACAGGAATGTTTGTGAAGGGTTATTTATAGGAACGGAAATGACTCAAAAGACAGCTGCATCATCAAAGTCTACCACAGCATAGGTGACAGCTCACAAAACTTGGGACCTGGAGCACATAGGTCACACAGGTCACAGTGTCCTTTCTTAGTGGCTCAGTTAGTCTAACCCTTTTCTAGGCATCTGGCTTGGTCTCAAGAGTGTTTTTTGTTTGTGTGGTTTGGTTTGGTTTTGTTTTTGCAGGCTGGTTTGTCTGAGAGTCTTCCTTGCAGCTTGGCCTGAGTCCTTTGGTGTGACTTTCAGCTTTTATAGCTTACTCTGGCTAGGTAGGGCCTAGTGAATCTGGTTAGTTTCAGGGACTTCCTAAAGCTATTTTGAGTTGCTTCCTTCCTTCTTAATGAGATTCCTATAAGCTGTAATGTTTCAATCTCAAAAGAAACCATTATATAAGTGCTCTTATCCACTTAGCTGTCTTTCCAGCTTCTAGTTACTGTGTGGTTTTGTTATTGTTGTTGGGACAGGATCTCATTATGTTGCCCAGGTTCACCTTGAACTCTTGGGCCTGAGGAAACTTGTCACTTCAGCCACTTGAGTGATGGGGTGAAGGGATTCTAGCCAGCCAGAGCACTGCAAACATGGTTCTGGCAGGCCTTGCCCTTCTACCTGCCTCCCTCTGCCTTTCTAAAAACCATTAGATTCCATTCCTAAAGCTACCCACAACGTTCTAGTCCCTTATTTGGCTATTTCCTCCTCCCGAGGCAGACTACCAAGGTCCAGCCATCAAAGTATTGAAATCAAAAAATTAAAAGCCCCCTTTGGTTCACCTAATTAATATGCCCAATTAAAGTGAAACACCTTGTCCTATTATGGGGCCCCTTTCACCTTTATAAATTGCTGTTTCCCTGTGTGCCACACCTGTCTCTATCCAGAGGCGGTCCTTTGTCCCTCTGGGACAAATATCTCTGCTCCCTCTCCCTTGTTCCCTTCCTCTTCTCCCTCATCCTTTATCTCCTATCTTTGTCTCTTATTCCCTGCCCTGTGTCCCTCTGGGGCAAATACATCTCCTCTGTGCTGAGAACCTCGTCTTTGGGGTTCTAAGCCAATACTGATTTTTTTCTTTCTTTCTTTTTTTTTTTTTTTTCTTTTCTTTCTTTTCGGAGCTGGGGACCGAACCTGGGGCCTTGTGCTTGCTAGGCAAGCGCTCTACCACTGAGCTAAATCCCCAACCCCCTGATTTTTTTCTTTAAGTGTAAGCTACCACACCTGTGAAAACAGCACTTTGTGTTTACCTTTAGCTTTGTTTGTTTGTTTGTTTGTTTGTTTTTGTGGTTCAGTGGGTAGAACCTAGGGCTCCAAGCGTGCTAGGCAAGCTCTCTACCACAACTGCATCTTCAACCTGTACAAATATTTGTAAGCACAAAGGTTGAGCGATGGGTATGGTGCATTATACCTGTAACATTCAAGAGGAGGAATCGTGAGGATCAGAGCCTGAAGGTCATCCTCAGCTGCTTCGAGAGTTCAAAGGCAGCCTGGGCTATGTAAGAACTTGTCTGAAGTAAAAATGAAAATTTTTAAAAGGGCTGAGTTTGTGCCTGATGATCCACACCTATAACCTGAGAAGTAGAGGCAGGAATATCAAGAGTTCAAGGTCATCCTTGACTCCAAAACAAGTTCAAAGATAGTTTGTGTTGTTTGGAACACTGGCTCAAAAAATTAAGATAAAATCAGTTTGTTTTTTTTTTTAAAAGAGAGGGCTATGGATCTACTTCAGCATACGTGATAAAATACCACAAATGAAACCGAAAGAAGGAAAGAAAGACGTATGTTAATTACTACTAGAATTCAAGAGTCTGGAGAGACAGCCTGGTGGCTAAGGACACTGGCTGCCCTTCCAGAGGACCTGGGCTCCATTCCCAGCAACCACATGGTGACTCACAACTCTAACTCCAGCTCCAAGGAATCAGACGTCCTCTTCTGCTCTCCCTGGGCAACAGCCATGCACATGGTGCACATACATGTAGGCAGAACACCTATACACATAAAATAAAACCAATCTAAACTTGAAAAAAATGCCATTAGGGTTTACTTTTCATCTTACTTAGAGGTACGTCTCAGTAGGAACTCTGCTTCTCTTGAGCCTCACCCCCAATAGCTGCGTTGCTAGGTCCTGCACACAGTCCTGCTTATGGAGGACAAACATCCCCTTGAGGGAGATTACAAGGCACAAGTGGTCGGTCCAGTTATCTTCCTGTGTTGCAGACTGTGATTTAGAAAGTCACAACTGAAGTCCTTCTCTGTGTTGACATTTTCCTCTATGTTTCTTTTTTGTACGTTTGTATGTGTGTGCATACGTGAAAAATGCACATGCTGTGGCACACCTGCGGAGGTCAAAGGACCTCTCCTCCTGTGTGAGTTCCAGGGATCAAACTCAGGTCATAAGGTTTCGTGAGGAGCCACCTCCCTGGTTGTCAGTTGTCATTAAATCGCAAGAGATTAATCATCATAAGCAAAACCCCTTTGCTGGAGGTTCTCCACCCCCAAGACCCAAGCAGCCTTACCCACTACGTACCCCAGTGCTGCAACTGGGGGTTTATAGCTTTGGGGATGTAGTTCAGTTGGTGGAAGGCTAGCCTAGTGTACACAGAGTCCTGGGTTAGGTCTCTAGCACTCAATAAACTGGACCAGAAATTCATGGTCTTTCTTGGCTACAAATGAGTTTGAGTCCAGCCAGGAATATATGAAACCCTAAGAAAGTGGGAGTTTATCAAGGAAGGATGTGCACACAGCATTGACGGTGTCTGCTCCTGCTTTCTTGTCTGTTCTCTGTGAAGACTTCATGAAGGCTACAGGAAATGGAGTTGTTTGCCGTTGGCGACATTCAGTGTATTTGTGATTTGTGTGTGTGTGTGGTGGCGAGGGAGGTTGTTCCCCCTCCCCCCGCTCCACCATGTAGTCTAGGCTGACCTTGAACTCACTACATAGCCCAAGTTCCTGCCTTAGCATCCTGAGCGCTGGAACCACTATACCCAGCTTGTGCAGTCAGACTCTTCTGACAGGGAAGTCAGATCATTTTTGTCTGTGTCCTCACAACAAGACCACCTGGATAAGTGAAACCATGTTGGAGATGCACGGCCTAAAACATAGCAGGTACAGCAAATCACCCAAAGGCCACACTGATGGGAAGAGCTGAAGTTCCCGTGTGTGCTCACTCTTCCTCATGTTCTGCCCCAAGGCTGCCTGTTGGTTTGGAGTTCTGATGTGGAAGCTATAGTTCCCAAGGCACATGGGAGTCCCATCCCATGTGTGCAGGGAGAGGAAGACTACCTCCCCGCCACTCTAGGGAGAAGACCAACCCTTTTTTATCCCTGTCTTTAAACATGTAGCCTAGCTTTCTGGTCTGTTGTCTGTGGAGGCTTTGTGAAGGCTACAGAAAACAGAGGAGCTTACCATTAGCAACTTTTCCTCTGTGTGTGTGTGTGTGTGTGTGTGTGTGTGTGTGTTGGTGGTGGGGTGTCTCCATAAACAATATCTCTACAAGGGAGCGGAGGAGAGGACGGATTTGCACTTTTTCCAGTCCAGACCTAAGTCAAAGTTTTCCTCTGTGTCCAGTGAGCCAGGCTGGCTTGAGGGCCAGACTTCCTCCTTCATTCAAAAGCTCAGATCTGGGAGGGTGGTGAGGGAGAGTGAAGGGCAGCCTCAGCTTCTAGCCCTTCCCCCTCCCTGACAGCTGTAATCTGCTTGGGAAAATCTCCCCCCCCGCCACCCCCCATCCACACAGGAAAAAATATTAGTTGTCCCGATAACAAGGAAAACAAAATCCAGTGCAGGGCATCAGAGACTTCCTGAGGCGGGAACAATGTCCAGAGTGCGCTCAGTGGAGAAGGCTGAGTTGGAAGGCTGAGTGGGAACCCTAAGGACACTGGTCCAGTCCTATCCGGCCGGCGGGGGAGGGGGATGACAGATCGAGGAACTTGGAAAAAAGATTTCCACCCCCCAAAACCTTGAAGTCTGGGCCGGTTAGCTACATCCGGGAAATGATTCACGACAGGGCACGTCCCCATACGGAACTCCAGCCCCTTTGCTCAGGTGCTTACTACCTCTCTTCTCTCCTGGGCCCAGCCTGTTTTCTCAAGGAATAGCTAATGGCTCTAAGGGATTGTGAATAAGGCAAGGAGACTCCCTTCCAGGTGACCACATGACTGAAGCCACTGGGGTCCTATCAACGCTCCTTTCCTTGTTGACAGCCGCTTCCCTGTGTAACTTTCCACAGGGGTAAAAAGAGCCTTGTTCCTTGTCTCCCGGTGAGATAGGTGAGATACTCTATTGCTGTCTTCTCAGGCAGCACCAGCTCCTGGGCCCAGTGGGTGGGTGTGACCTCTGAGCACCATAGGCTTCGGGGGCAGGCACCTCACCCCAGGGGATGCCTTTAGAAACAACGACCCCCTAGGCCTTATTTCAGACCAGGCCCATCCCAATCCCCAGAAAACTGCTCCAATGACTCCTGTGTGGCCTTGTTCCATGCCCCTGTAGCCCTCTAGTTGCGTTCTGTCTCCTTCCCGTCACCACCATCAGAATTGGACCCTTGGATCCAGCTCGAGGAGCCCCTCAGAAGTGCGAACCCCTCAGAAGTGGCCACATAGGCTGGAGGTCTCTGGAGGTGTCTGCAGAGCTCCTGGCCCCAGCTGGAGGCCAGCTGCCCATGCAATAGCAGGTTCTGGGTTACTCCAGCCCCTCCCTCTGCTTCTCCTTCCCCCTGGGCAATGAAGCCTTGGGCCTTTGTTCTCAACCAACAGGAGTGTGACCAGAAACCCACCCACAGTTTAATTACAGTCCCATTCAGTGGCCACAGGCTGGCCACCAACCTCACTCAACCTGCTCGGCTTTGGCCCCACGGGGCCTCCAGCCCAGGCCAGCCCAGTGCAGCTCCCCGCCATGTTCAGGGTCACACCAGCTTTGTTCTCAAAAGGACCTACATCTCCCCTGCCCTAGTACCTTCAGCTCTTGTTCTGCACAAAACATAAATGCTGTGACCCCCCTGGAGCTTGAGTGACCCCGATATAGCACTGCTGCTGTGACAGGCTGCGTGCCAACTCCTAGGCTTTCCTGAAGTCCTCGGAGTCAGATGTGATTCCCAGCTCACTTTTGAAACACACGATTCAGTTTATTTTGTGTGAGGCATGTTTTGCCTTCACGTCTGTGTGTTCGTACACCACACTGTATGCTCACAGAGGTCAGAAAGAGGGCACTGGGGACCTGGAACAGAAATTATGGGTGCTGGGAACTGAACCCAGGCCCTCTGCAAGAGTCACGAGTGCTGTGCTGAGCCATCTCTCCAGCCCCGCCTCACTTTCTATTGTTCATAAGTATGTGCCTGGTCACCTGCTAAAGTCTGTGGGGGATATGTACTCAGAAAAGTAGCCACCCTTGTCAGACAGAAGGAAGCACCATCACAAGGTTGTGTCATTTACGGTCCCTTATACCTTCCCAAGGGCTCCTCCCAGGGCGGTAGGTGGACTATTGCCATTTGTTCAGTGACGATCTGGTTGGTAGGTGACTTTCCAGCTGAGGGTAGACACCTTTTGCTGTGGCTTCCGCTTACAGCAAAAGCTGGAGAAAAAGAAAGAATGGGATGTCACCAGAAGCCTGGCCAAAAAGAAGCAACTAAGGTCCTCTTTGAGTCCTCTCAGGCATTTGGCATCTAAAGGCCTTGCAGGAGAGAGCCCATGGGTTGCCATAACCTCTGCTCAAGTAGGCCTGTCCATCTGAAGGGCAACCCGGAGGGCTGGACCTTAGAAAAGGTTTTGTGTTCTCCATGAGGGAACCATCTTGGGTCTCTCCTTTCCCTCTGGAGGAGGTGGACCCGGCCCCCAGTCTCCAGTGCAGTATTTTTCAAACAGGTGAAAACGCTGTGGACAAATGACCACCTGGTTGTGGTCAAGGGGAAGCCCCGGCGTGTGTCCCTAGGGTATGTCGCTGGCGAAGGCGTTGCGTGCAGCCTGTCTCTCCATAAGCTTCACCCTGACCCTTGGCCTGGCCAGTGGGGACCAGGTCTCAGAAGCTTGGAGTGAGGGGGGCCTAGAAGGGGGGTCCGGTCCCAGCTGCCCAGCTATGGGCACTAACAGGCCACGCCAGGGGCAGCAGAGATGGGAGAGACCACCACCTGCTTTTCCTTGTTTTGTTTTCAGGGCACTAATTACTGTGCTGAGCTTGGAGCTGCCTAATGAGGCCGTTTGGATTTCCTGTTGTTCTGTCTTCCCAAGACCCTTAAAGGGCCAGCATCAAACTGGGACTATGCCCTGGGTGGGACAGCAGTCTCACAGGGGTGAACACAAAGGACTATCTCTGGGCTCAGCCTGGGCAATGAGTTGAGGAACCTGTTCCATTCACTGCTCCCTTACCCCCTAGGAGTGCCCACCCAGAAGTGCCCTGACCGGAAACAGGAGCCTAAGAACCTTGTGGTTTGGCCAGGGCTCAGGGTGGGGTGAGGGAGGCAAGAAAGCCAGAACTCAGGAGGAAAGGCCGGTGATGTCACCAGTGCCCAGACTGTGAGAACCACTGCAGCACCAGGCAGGAGGGAAATGCAGTGACGTCCTGTCGTGTGCCCCCCCTTTCCCACTGAAAATAAACACTTGTTGTCTGAGAAACCTGAGCCACTTCTGAAGGGCAGACTGCACACCAGGCTATCCCTAATTCAATTTCTCCGTACCACAGCAGCACGGCCTGCAGAATGCGTCCAATTCTTTTGCACTTTGTGGTTCTCCTTAGCTACCCCTAAGAAGCCAGGCACTGGGAATGTCAGGGAGTTCATTCACATGCATACCACAGACTGCAGATAGGCCAGTAGGCAGGTGAGGAGTCTCCATCTGTCTGCTTGAATCTCCCTCAGATCTGAGGACCTATCTGGGCCGAAATGTCCAGGCTGCAGATTCCCCTGGGTACCTAGGAGGCCAGGCCTGCAGCACCCTCCCCTACAGACAGGGTGACGACATTGTTGTTCTTATACTACATGGCCTTCCGCCTGAAGTTCCGGCTCCTAAATGGTGGGAATAAGGGTCCCCGGGACAAAGCCGGCCTGGTTCCCGCAGCCACCTCAGAATGGACGGAATCCCCATTGTGTATGGTCGCCCCATGCCCGCCCTCACTTACCCTCACCGGACATGCCAACAAACAGCTCATTGAGCCTGGGGAGGGGCCGGAGAGACAACAATGTCCCCCAGAAAGCCATGGTAGTGAGCTCAGCCGGGGGTGGAGGCTATCATGGAGGGCGATGATCTCAGCCTTGGGTGAGTTGGCCAATGTGACAGGCTGACCTGAGCCTGGCACCCCAGTGAGGCTGAGAAGGGCTGACCCTGCAGCCTCACTCTGACTGCCCCACCCCCATGCTGGGAACGGACCAGGACGTCCCATATTCTTAAGCTGCACCTGCCCTGAGTGCCAAGCAGGTGCAGCTGGCAGGTCCTTGGAACCCAGGGGGGGATTGTCTTAGGTCCAAGAGACAGGTGGACGCTTCCTCTGCTGTTCCATTGCGGAAGACATCACGGGGGTCCAGACCAAACGGCTCTCCCAAACCAGCTGCCCACACTGATCACAGTAGAACTTGCAGATCAACCAGCGAATTGTACTTTCTATGACCAAAGCTTCTAAAGAGACTGGGATAATCTTGCAAAGTGTTGAAACCTGGCTGGGAGGTAGTCAAGCCCTTAAACAGCACAGAACAGGTCTAAGCGCTCCCGAGAGCTCACCTAACACTAAACATATGTAGAGACACAGCCTCAGGGCACTCTCCCAAGATACTTTTGTGGACTCCAGGCTTGAGTTAACACTTTCTCCTCTGCTGCCCAAGGCTCACTCACCAAGCAGGACAGCCTTTGACTGAAGTAGAAGGAATTGGGGTGCTCCAGTATGTGACCAAGCTGCCTCCGCTCTACAGAAGCTGGACAAACCAGAAGCAGGTTTGAGAGGTTCATTTGGAATAAAGGGGGAGTGTGTCTAAAGGGAGAGTTTGGAACAGTGCCTGCCTGGAAGGCATGGGGACTAAACCCAGAAGGTCACTGGGGCTCTGGCATTTTAGAGCATCCAGCCATGCAACCATGGAAGCTGTCAACTCGGGAACAGACCTGGGCACTTGGATAAATTTGGTCCCCAGCCTCAAATGCAGGAAAGTTTTGTGTCTTTGGCCTCTCTGCACCACCCACACCACTAAGGGGTAGCCATACAAACACCTCTGCTCGATCGAGGCTGAATTCACCTGCCTTGTGAGTTTCCATACTCTGATCACTAAGCTCATATCCAACCTCACAAGTTAACTCTCTGTCCTCTACCTGACTCTGCCAGCAACACCTGCTTATTTCCCCTCTCATTCTGGGCCTCCCGGTGCCCTGTTAGGAATGTTCTCCTTCCCTCTTTCCAAGGACAGCTCTCAGGCTGGAGAGATGGCTGTGTGGCTAAGGGTGTTTGCCGCTATTGCAGAAGACCAGAGTTAGGCTCCAAGCATCCAGGTCAGGAAGCTCACAACTACCAATCCAGGTGCTCGGGTACCCTTTTCTAGCACCTGCATACATGTAGGAAGCACGCACACAAACACAACCACGTAAGTCAAATAAATAAATATAATAAAGTTCTGAGGTGTGGTGGTTTTTTTCCCCAGATCTAGTGTTAAACCCTGCCTCACCCATAAATCTTCCTCTGAGACTTGGTTCCATCAGGCTAGCTACCACATTCTTTTTCTTTTCTTTTTTATTCTTTTCTTTCTAGTTTTCTTCTTTCTTCATTTTATTTTGTTTAGTTTGTTTTTGCAACATAGCTTCTCTGTGTGGTCCTGGATGTCCTGGAACTTGCTCTGTCGAAACCCAGAGATCTGCCTGCCTCTGCCTCCCAAATGCTAGGATTAAAGGGATGCACAATCACATCCAGCCTCTTTTTTCCCTTTAAAATATATTGATGAATTAGCTATGTGTGTGTGTATGTGTGTGTGTGTGTGTGTGCGCGCACGAACGTGCCTGTGTACCACAGTGCTTATATAGGGGTCAGAGGACAACCTCAGGTTATTAGTCTTTTTTACTTTTTTTTTTTTTTTTTTTTATCTTTTTTGTTGGCTGTATCTTCTTCTGCCACATGTCGGACAGGCTATTCTTTTTTTTGGTTTTTTTTTTTTTTTTTTTTTTTAGATGTTTTTATTTTATGTATGTGAGTTAACTGTTGCTGTCTTCAGACACACCAGAAGAGGGCATCAGATTCCATTATAGATGGTTGTGAGCTACCATGTGGTTGCTGGGAATTGAACTCAGGACCTTTGGAAGAGCAGTCAGTGCTCTTAACCACTGAGCCATCTCTCCAGCCCTTACCTTGTTTTTAAAGACAGCTTCTCTTATTGTTCTAGATCCTTCCTTCTTCCTGTAGACGTACTGGGATTGGCCGGACCTGGCTTGCTTGTTTTTGTATTTGTGTTTTGGGACAGGGTTTCTCTGTGTAGCCCTGGCTGTCCTGGAACTCCCTATGTAAACCAGGCTGGCCTCAAAGATCCACTTGCCTCCATTTCCCAAGTGTGGGGATTAAAGGCTGCCCTTGGCTTTTATGTGGGTTCTGGGGATTCAAACTCCAGTCTCCTGATTATACAGTAAGTACTTTACCTGCTGATCCACTTTTCCAAACTCCTACATTCCCTTACCTGTGCTTCCGTCTTCTTTCCCCTTCCCATGAATGCAAAGTCACATCCTGCATGCCCTTGTGGCCTCACAAGGTAGCTCTCCTCTTGAGGTGGCTTTTGTACCTAGTCTTTCAGTGTATGTTTCCTCCCGTGCTTGCACGTCCACACATGCATATGAACTCAGTGGGGCCTCAGGAAAACAAACCACAAACCCATAGTATCATGCTCTGTGTATGTGTGTGAGTGTGTGTGTGAGTAAGTCAGTGTATGTGTGAGTGTGTGTGTGTGAGTGTGTGAGTGTGAGTGTGTGTGTGTGTGTGTGTGTGTGTGTGTGTGTGTGTGTGTGTGTGTGTGTGTGTGTGTGTGTGTGTGTGAGTGTGTGTGTGAGTGTGTGTGTGTGAGTGTGTGTGAGTGTGCGTGTGTGAGTGTGTGTGAGTGAGTGTGTGTGAGTGTATGTGAGTGTGTGAGTGTGAGTGTGTGTGAGTGTGTGTGTTCTACTGTGGATTGAACCCAGGGCTTCATGCACACTAAGTACATGCTTTACCACTGAACTACACACCCACACTCTTGGTTGCCCTCTTGATGGATTTGTCTTAGCTACCGGAGAGCTACAGTGACAAGAGGAGGTATCAAGGCCGTAAGAGCAGAGAAGGTGGGCAAGAGGCACATGGAGGTTCTCAGATGCCAAGATAACTCCAACAATGGCTGTGCTCCTGGGACGGAAGCAGGGCCCTGGGAGAAGGGTGAGTGGCTGCAGAAGTGTTGCGGTCTTGCTATTTATTGCTGAGTTCACAGTGTTAGCTGCACATAATGGAGACCCTGAGCTTAAGTATTTCAGTACCCAAACCTTGATTTTTCTTACAGTGGTACTCACAGGGCTGCAGGAAAGAGAAGTGGCATCTTTGGCATTTTCCTAGATAGTGGGCAGGAGGTTCTCTGTTAACCCCAGACAGGTCAAGTTATTCATTAGCAAACATCAGTATGCAATTCTCATTAACTCCAGGGGAGAGTTCAACTTGGATTAGTAACTGGGATACACAGTGTAGACACTCTGACACAGGAAGTCCTCCCGTATGTCTAACCTAAATCCTTCCTGCCACCGCTGAAGCCCATTTCCTCTTATTCTGACTGTGCTGAGAGAAAGGGATAGCTGGCCACTGTGCTCTGCTTTAGACCCATCACCTACATGACTGTGGCAGCCAGCTCTCTCCTTAGGTCTCTCCAGGGAACAGTGACCTCTCGGCTCAAGCAGCTGTTCAGAGTTGGCACCTGTCCGCAGGCCCTGTCCCCAGTCTCTTTCTCTTTATGTGAGAAATATGCAAAAGTACTTCCTGGTTCAGGCCTAACCCTTCCTTTCAGGAGACTGTGGGGCACTAGGGCTGAGTAAACCCCACTCCTCGGTTCCTGTTGGTAGACAAAGACAGGGGTGTGGCCCTATCCCCCACCTCGCTTGTCCTGGGTGGCAGTTGGAATCAGAGATCAGAGATCATGTCAGGAAATGAGAAGGCAGAGTTGCTTCTGAGAGATGAGTTGGGCATTCACAGAAGAAGGTGTAGGACACAAAAGTACCCAGGGACTCTGAGGGGTTGGGTAAGGATGAGGCTTGTGAACTAAGGGAAACTTGAAGTACAAAGGAGTGTTGTGAGGAGACAGCCTTGCCCTAGTGTGGGGGGGGGTGCTTTCCCTAGGGGGAAAGTAAGCCTGTAGTGAAGATCAAAGGGCCAGCCTGGCTAGAGTAGAGGTCAGCCTGGCAGGGTATGGGTCAGCCTGGCAAGGGTAGGGTCAGCCTGGCAGGGTAGGAGTCAGCCTGGCAGGGTAGGGGTCAGCCTGGCAGGGTAGAGGCTGTCTGGCAGGTAGGGTCAGCCTGGCAGGGTAGGGGGTCAGCCTGGCAGGTAGGGTCAGCCTGGCAGGGTATGGGCCGTCTGGCAGGGTAGGGGTCTGTCTGGCAGGGTATGGGCCAGCCTGGCAGGTAGGGGTCCAGCTTGGCAGGGTAGGGGTCAGCCTGGCAAGGGTAGGGTCAGCCTGGCAGGGTAGGGGTCAGCCTGGCAGTGTATGAGTCAGCCTGGCAAGGGTAGGGTCAGCCTGGCAGGGTAGGGTTCAGCCTGGCAGGGTAGGGGTCAGCCTGGCAGGGTATGCCTGAGCAGGATGAAAAAGTCAAGCTGAGAGGGTGAACCGCTCCCCTCCACCTGCCACATTCTTCAGCCCAGATTGCATTGGATGCAATGACCTTTTGAACACTGAAGAGCACACATCAGGAGGCCTCCAGCCTGACATGTGTTTTTTTTTTTTTTCCTTTTTTTTTTTCCGGGGCTGGGGACCGAACCCAGGACCTTGCGCTTCCTAGGTAAGCACTCTACCACTGAGCCAAATCCCCAACCCCCTGACATGTGTTTTTGGTTTGAGATTTTTTGTTGTTCTTCTTCTTCAAGACAGAATTTCTCTGTGTGTAGCTCTAGCCTGGAACCTGCTTGTAGACCAGGCTGGCTGAACTCACAGATGTGCCTGCCTCTGCCTTCCAAGTGCTGGAATTAAAGGCATGCACATGGCTAGGACTTTTTCCTTAGACAGGATCTTATTATATGACCTTTGGTGGTCTAGAATTTCTTCCGTACGCAGAACAGACAGGCCTTGAACTCATCTGTTTGCTTCTACCTCCCGATTTTATTTTGATTTTTCAAGTGTTTCTGTGTGTGTGCCATGTGTAGATCCCTGAGGGAGTTAGAAAAGGGAGCCAGATATCCTGGATCTGGAGTTATAGACAATCGCAAGCTTCCTAACATGGGCCCTGGCAAACACATTAGGGTCCTCCAGAAAACTTGAGAGTGTTATGCAATTAAGGATGGCCTTGAACTCCTAATCCTTCTTCTTCTGCCTCCATGTGCTGGGGTTACACTACTTCCGGTTAAGCCTGGGGTCCCTCAGCGAGGTAGCCCTGAGCCTTCCCCTCCTGTCCCATGCCTCCCTGCTCATTGGTAGAGTATGGACAGGAAGGAACTGGGGAAGGGGAAACCAGGGCTCTGGGCAAAATGCCATGGAGGTTGCCTTAAGCCCCAGCCTCCTCTCTGGCTGGAAATACCCGCTGGCTGTGTTGTTCCTGGACCTGGCTTTCCAGGCATCTCCTGGGTTTGGCAGATGTGGCTGTGGCAGCTGGGGGGTCGTCGTCAAGTTGGCCTTTGCTACCAGGTTTACCTCAGTTCTGCCACGTCTGTGCCCATTCCACCTTCTCTCCTTTTAACCAGCACCGAAGAGGCCATAAGAAAGCTTCCTACTCAGTACACACAGTCAAAAACAAGCTTCTGGAATCCTTGGCTTCTCCTCTCAGGCCTACTGTCTCTGCAGGCTCTAGATGCTCTTTTTCTTTTCTTTTTTTTTCCCCCGGAGCTGGGGACCGAACTCAGGGCCTTGCACGTGCTAGGCAAGCGCTCTACCACTGAGCTAAATCCCCAACCCCGCTCTAGATGCTCTTAATGAGAAAGAAAACTCCCCTCAGTTCCAGGCTCCATGCGCTCTGGGAAGGCCAAGGAAACTATGAAACTATTCCAGGCCCTGAAACTATCCCAGGTGCCTGGGACCCTGGAAGAGGCGATGGGAGGCCTTCCTGGCCTTAGGAGAAACCCAAGCAGCACTCTACCATGCCCAGTAATCCTGCCCACTTGGGCACCCTTTATATAACATATGTTGGGTCATCAGGCATGAGCAATCAGCCAGTGGACAGTGAACCCAGGAGGTGGGCTCTCGTAGAGGCATGAGAAAAGCTGAGCCCCTCTGGGTGGCCGGCACCCTCACTAATTAGATCATCCAAGGGTGACACCTCTTCCTTTCTGCAGGTCACAGTTCTGAAAGACCAACATCAGCAGTAGGGTTGGCTCGGTGAGAAGGTATCCTCTAGAAGGTCAAAGCCTAGGCAGCTATTCTCCGGGTTGTTCAGGCAAGAACCTTATCACAGGCCTACAAAAAAGGCCCTGAAACTTTGACTTTTCTCTCTCTGCTCTTTCCCCTCCTCCAATCTGCTCCTCTTGCCTCTTCCCTGAGGAGTGCGTCTGTCTGTCGGCCTTTTCCTCTGCCTCTGAAATTCATTTGTGCCCCGCCCCCAAGGTGGCCTCGGGTTGTCTTCATATTGCCTAGAGGGAAAGAAAGGAACTAAATTACTCTTTGAGTCTTGCAAAATGCCTAGTCCCATACAGTCCTTCACACTCCCGGGTCGCTACTCTTAGCACATTGCACAGATGAAAGAACAGATGTGACTGTGGTTAAGTTTCATGGCCAAGTCCGAGTCATACTCATTCAGCAGACTAAATGGCTGACACCCCAGACCACCTCAGTGCCCTCCTTGCTCAGTCCTCCTCTTCAGACTTCAGAACCCATTGTGACTTAAGATACCACGCTCCTCTTCTCTCCCTAGCCCTCGGATTTTATCATCAGTTCCTGCATCCTGTTCCTTCCTTGAAGCCCCCCAGCTAGTCCTCCAGGCCAATGCTAAGTCATCATCTTCCTCCCTCCTCCCTCCGCCTCAGGCCAGGATTCTCTGGGGAATCCACTCTGACCCTGGGCAAAAACTCCTAGTACGCAGTTTCTCTAAGGGGCAGTAGGGAAAAGTGCGCCGCGCTGCGGGGCGCTGCTTGCTAAGCGGGAAACCGGTTCCTAACCGCTGGCGCCCCTCGAGGGGAGGGGAAAGGGCGGAGGTGCTTCTGCGGCGGCATCTGTCCGAGGCGGGCGGGAAGCTGCTGCATTAAATTGTAAAATCGATTTATTGACCGGCAGGTGCGAGCAGCGGCAGATGGAGAGCAGCGCTGCCGGGGCGCATCTGCGGGGAGCGGCGGCATCGATCCTGGCCCCCCTCTGAAACCGTTCGTCTTGGGCCTTTCTGTCGGTTCACTCCTAAAAGCAGGGCCAAGGTCCGAGAATCTGCGGCGCCTCAGTGACTAGAGTAGTTCATTTCCCTTCCCCTACCCCCTCCTGGCCTCAGGGCCCGAGCTGCGCCCCCATGACTGCCAGGCTCTGCCAGCCCCACTGCCCCAGTTGGCACGCGGCGGGCCAGCCTGACGCGTGGCAGCGCCCTGCGGCAGATGAGGCACGCGCCGGCCTCATTTCAATGTGAATGGATCGAATGAAGCAGCCATGTGGCAGCAACAGTTTGCAAATCTCCCCGCCTTCTGTGCAGCTCCCCGGCCGCGGCTCCCAGCACGTGGCCCCTTCTCCGCAGCGACCGCAGCAGTGTCTCTCAAGGCTTAAGTGCCCCGCCCCAGGCAGGCCTTCTTCCCCGCCCCCAGCCTGTCCTGCGGGCGCAGTATCCTCGTCTCTACCCGGGTGCTGTGTGCCAGGTCCAGATCGCTGTCCCCTGGGAAGGGTAGCGGGCGAGAGGAGAGATAACACCGCGCTGGAGGTCTCAGAGCTGCTCTGGTGGCCCTGGGGAGCGCTCGTAGGCTTCCAGCTGGGAAGGAGGCCCGAAGCCGCACCCCAGTAACCTGTGGCCAGTTTGGGGACATGGCTGAAAGACAAAAGTTTTTTCCAGTTCCGGGGGCTGGTTCTGCATAGTGGGAGAAACTGAGAAGTAACACGCACAGTGGCCAAGAGGAAGGAATACTAGAAGCAGAAGACTTGTAGGGAGAAAGGCTTTGCCTGGCCTCCCCACTACTCTGGCTTCAGAGTTGGGAAATGTTGAGGGTGCCGTGGGGTTGAGAAGCTGTGCGCCCAAGAAATGGCTGTAGTTTATGGGAACCCAGAACCACATGGCTTAGAGACCCATGGATCATCTGCATCAGGGTCAGAGTCAGCTGTCCCTGACTAGAGACTATGTTCTTCTGTAGTGGCCAGCTACTACTAGCCTCACAACCTTCCATTCCTCTGAGTAACCAGAAGGGCATTGTCTTTCTTCCACCTGGAGAGTCGGATCTTGAACTCCTAATTACGGAATGACAGAGAAGGGTTCCAGCTGTGTGGTCTGGAGAGACACCCGGCACATCGTCTTGAACCCTTCATGTCTAGCAATGTGGGTAAAGTTTGATCCCAGCAGATGGGAACTCGAGCAGGGACCCAAGACTAAGTAAGGGTGGTGTCTTGACGAGGAATATTGTAAACAGGTGCTTCTGGGGAAGAGAAAAAAAATTAACACCTTCCTTCCTAGGTCATAAATTGTCTAAGTGGATGATTCATATTCTCAATTTCTGAGGAAAATCGTGACTCCAACTTTTGTTTGGTCCTTCACTATTTGCTAAATATTTTGGCACATTAATGTGTATGAGGATAGACCACTTCCAAGAATAATAGATATCCCGTGTGGAAGTAGACGTCTCCCCTGAGAGTCAAGCAAGTGCCAGCGTTAGAGTTTTTACCAACTCTCAGGCTAGGATTTGGAAAGCTAAGAGCCATGTGAGGTTGCACGCCCAGCTCCAAGAAGAGAGGAGCACCCTCTGGCATTCTGGGCAGGTCTACAGATGCATGGAGGATGCAGAAAGAGAGGATTTGGAAGAACACTTGCCAGGACCGCCGGGAGGTACGCCCCAAGCTCCCCCTCCCTCGGGCCTGGGACTCGGCTTGCCCATAACCTACATTAACTCGCTAGTGCAGCCTGGGCCCATCTGCCGGCCCCCGCCTCACCTCGGTTCCCCACGCCAACCCGCTCGCGCCAGATGGTGGCTGGGAGGGGTGGCCGTGCGTGGGGGACCCCGGAGCCTGTCGCCTCACCTCACCCCACCCCCACCCCACGCTCACAACCTCATGTTTCTCACCCCCCCCCGCAATGCTCCATCACCACCACCCAAGTCAAAAAATCAGACCATGTTCATCATTGGCAGCTGTTGGGCTCCACTTCCCCCTACCACAGCCTCCCTGGGGCTGGATCCGCGTCCTTGCTCTCCTCAACCCCCGCCCGCACTGATCTTATCGTCCGACGACAGCCAGCCATCACCACGCGGGCGGGCTGACAGCTGAAGCCACAGGGCCCCCACCGCCCTCAGTTGAGAGAGAGAGAGAGAGAGAGAGAGAGAGAGAGAGAGAGAGAGAGAGAGAGAGAGAGAGATCTCGATCTAGCACCCCCAAGACTAGGAGAAGCCAGCCCTCCCCGGTCTGCGGCCTCAGGGGAGCTCGATGGGTTCTGGGAAAGCAGCTGCAGGGTTTGCGCTCGGAGGCCACCCGGGAGAGGCGCGCGTGCGACATGGGTGAAACCGCCCGAAACTCAAACAACTCTGTGCGCCTCCAGTTCCACCCTACATCCTGCCCTGTGCAGAGAGATCTAGGCCCGTTCAGCCTCAAGCTCTCTCACCTTGTCTCTCAAGTAGCCTATGGAAATTCTGGAATTAAGAGAGTTTCCTCCCTACTCCAGCGGAGCTAGGGGACGCGGGTGGGGGCCAAGATGGGGCTATGGAGCCCAAGCGTGACCCAGGTGAGATAGACACTGAGGGAAAGACTAGAACCTCATTACCATACAGCTGAGGACGCCCCCTCCCCACTACTTAGAGAGCCACTCCCCCACCTCTCTTTCGGACCACTAGTCCTGGCTCTAGCACGAGCCAGGAGGGAGTGGGGGTAGGGGACAAAGAAAGAAGGCACGCGCTGGGCACGCCCCGCTGCTTGAGAGTGACACGCCTACCAGGTGCAGAGAAGACCAGAGTCTTAGACGCTTGGCCCTTTGCCTTGCTTGAAATGGCCACGGAAAGGTTAACGCGTCCGATGGCTTCCCTGCGGTGTTGGGGACGCGTAGTGGGTAGGCACACATAGGCTGGAGGCCAGCGAGGCAAGAGCCTACCTAAAGTCTGGGAAGGAAAAGGAGATCCAAGTCCCCCGGCGCTGGTTTTCGCTTTCCTAGTTTAAGTTTTCCCCACCTGCTAGAGAACTGTAGGTATCTAATGCCTGGATCAGGTGCACCGCCTACGGGGACCCCTTAGAGTTTCCACCCCCAGGACCATTCGGGAACCACCTCACCTCCCGCCGCATCTCTGGGCTACCCTCCTAACCTCTGGTGGCGAGGGTCTCAGCCTTTAAGCAGACGATCTCTAAGGGCTGGTCGCCGGGCACGCGCAGAGCTGGGAGCCCAGAAGTTGGAAGAGGGGCGGGGACCTGCGCCCTACTGGCTGGCTGACAGGGGGAGCGGCGGGGGCGGAGGCCCCCTCCGGTGGGTGCTGGGACTGTAGCCACTAGAGGCCTGGAGGGGAGGGGAGAGTGACCGTGAGTCTGTCTGACTGACAGGCTGCGAAGAGGAGCCAATATATATAAGAAAGGCTCCGGAGCGAGCAGGTTTCAGTAGCGGCGCTGCTCGCCGGCCAGGAACCCGAGGCCAAGAGCCGCAGCCAAAGCCTCTTGGGTGCAGTGTACTCCCGCACTAGCCCGCTTGAGACCCTAGGATTTGCTCCAGGACACGTACTTAGAGCAGCCACCGCCCAGTCGCCCTCACCTGGATTACCTACCGAGGCATCGAGCAGCGGAGTTCTCGAGAAAGCGACGAGGGAGCAGCGTCCCGAGAGGAATCAGCTTTTCAGGAACTCGGTTGGCAGACGGACTTGCAGGAGAGCGACATCCCAACAAGCAGATTCAGAGCCCCCGAGTGGAGAGGACACCCCAAGGGATGACGCCTGGGTCCCGGAGCGCCTGTCCCTGGGCGCTACTGCTGCTGGCGGTCCTGTGGCCGCAGGTAATGTCCCGCGTCCTCTCCGCCCCCTCCCGCAGCGCTCCGGGCTTGTGTCCCGGCGCCAGCTGAGCCTGACCGCTCTCCTCCCTCCTTCTCTCCGTCCCTGTGCAGCAGCGCGCGGCGGGCTCCGGCATCTTCCAGTTGCGGCTGCAGGAGTTCGCCAACGAGCGCGGTATGCTGGCCAATGGGCGGCCCTGCGAGCCCGGCTGCCGGACTTTCTTCCGAATCTGCCTTAAGCATTACCAGGCAACCTTCTCCGAGGGACCCTGCACCTTTGGCAACGTCTCCACGCCGGTATTGGGCACCAATTCCTTCGTCATCAGGGACAAGAATAGCGGCAGTGGTCGTAACCCTCTTCAACTGCCCTTCAATTTTACCTGGCCGGTAAGCACAACCTAAATGCACTGAAGGGAACAGAAGGGAGAACCGGACACAGAGCCCCTTTCCTAAGCGCTCCCCGGAGAGCCCCAAGGGCTCTTTCTCTCCTGCCCCCCCCCCCCCGTTCTCTCAGGGGACCATCCCGGAGAGGCTTTCATTAGTCTTTCTTCCCAGTTTCTTCCCTTTCCTTCTCCCCAGTTCTTGGGATACAAATTTCATTGCCAAAGCCCCAAGGCTGCACTGCCCGCCCACCCCGGCTCTCACTTACACTCCCGCATCCCTCATCCCTCCCCTGCCTTCTCATCTCGCGCGCTGCACTGCGCGAGCACCAGTTATGTTGACCCAGCTCGGTAACTGTATCCTGCAATTAGATTAATTAAACAGGCTGCTGCGAGGTACCCCCTCCTTTCCCGCTCTACTCATATCGCTATCTCTATGTCCCCCACCCTCCTTTTCCTTCCCAGGGAACCTTCTCACTCAACATCCAAGCTTGGCACACGCCGGGAGACGACCTGCGGCCAGGTGAGTATCTAACTAACTCCTCAGCCACAGGGGGGCGACATCACACAGCGCCGAAAGAGTTAATCAGTTATAGGTGGGGTGGGGGCCAGGACGCTTAGCTTGGCCCGAGCTGCGCCTCGCGCTGGACGCTCGGATTCCGCTCACTGCCTGGACTCAGAGCACAATTGCGTTTCCTGCGGGTTATTTTTGGCGTGGGAACGCGGGGAGCACGGCGGTGAG